>NC_138772.1:327270122-327517622 GCF_965119305.1 Pelophylax lessonae
AGATTATTCTCCCACTCTACAAGACTCTGGTCCGGCCACATCTGGAGTATGCTGTCCAGTTCTGGGCACCGGTCCTCAGGAAGGATGTGCTGGAACTGGAGAAAGTCCAGAGAAGGGCAACAAAAATAATTAGGGGAATGGAGGACATCAGCTATGAGGAAAGACTACAAGCACTGAACTTATTCTCTCTGGAGAAGAGACGATTGAGGGGGGATATGATATCAATGTACAAATACTGTACTGGTGACCCGAGCATAAGGAACAAACTATTCAGAGAAAGGAGATACAATAAGACGTGTGGCCACTCACTAAAACTAGAGGAAAGGCGGTTTAACCTTAAAGTGCGTAAGGGGTTCTTCACTGTAAGAACGGTAAGGATGTGGAATTCTCTTCCACAAGCAGTCGTATCAGCAGGGAGCATTGCTAGTTTCAAAAAACTATTAGATGGACACCTTAAAGACCACAACATACAGGGGTATACAATGTACGGTTAAAAGCAAACACACACACGCATCATGGGTTGAACTGGATGGACTGATGTCTTTTTTCAACCTCACTAACTATGTAATTATGTAAAAAAAAAAAATAAAATTCCTTCCTAGCACAAATCCTCTCCCTCACCCCCCTCCGAGTACAAATCCCCCCTAAATGGTCCCTCCTACCACAAATCTTGTCCCCTAAATCCTTACTACCAGCACAACTCCTCCCCCCTCTTAGCATAAATCCCTCCCCCAAATGCCCCCTCCTATTGTAAATCCTCCACCCAAATCCCCCCATCCTAGTACAAATCCTCTCCCCAAATCCATACTCTTAGCATAAATCCCCCCCCCCCCCCAAATCCCAACTCTCAGCACAAATCCTCTCCCCCTAAATCCCCCCTTCTAGTACAAATAATTTCTCCCCCAATTTCCCCCACAAATCCCCCCTCCTAGTACAAATCCCTCCAAATCCTTCCTCTTAGCACAACCCCCACCAAATTACCATATTACCATTTTCAGCATAAATTCCTCCCCCCTCCATTCACCCCTACTAGCACAATTTCCCCTCAACCCCCATTACCCTTCTATTGTTTTCTCCAAAGAACAAACAGCCCCTCATCACCCCTCCTCCACAACCCCCCCCCCTTCCAATCCTACAAGTGGGAACTACAGTTGTAGTGAGAAGGTGTGGGCTCTCTGAAATGTGGGTGGGGGGTAATTAAGCTTTGTACCACTGTATGGAGGAGTGCTTCACTGGCACGATGGGGGAGAGAACAAAGAGCCTGCACCTCCACCCGCCTCTCTCCTCTCTGCCGCTGACACTTCTCCTTTCTCCCGCCCCTTGTCCTGGCCCTGAGTGCAGGGATTGGGGGAAAAGCTCAGCCGGCACAATGTTTATGGTGGGGGGGCCAGCCTGGGGTAGCACAACTGTAATCTGGGGGCGCAGCCCACCCCAGGACCACCCTAGATCTGGCTATGACATCCAGTATCAACTAGTTTTTTCCTCCCTAGCCTTACGGTCTATGGCCCATTTATTATATTAATTGTGTTTCAGTTCTTTCAATCGTGGAGGCTCAGTGTTACATGTGGGTGTTATTTATGGTAATCTGCATGCAAATACAGCCTGTATAGAAATGTCTTCTCCTTCAGACTGATCCATGAAGGCATTATGATATTTGCATAACTTTTCCCCAAGAACTTGCCCACTGCTTGCATCAGGATGGAGGGTTCTTCAGAGGAGCACTGAAGAAGGGTTCTGTGATGTTTTCAGGAAAGATAAACAGACCCTGCCACCAGCCATGATATGCCTAGATTACAGAGACCCGGTGATGACATCACAACATCTAAAATAAAGAAATAAAGTATGTGATGAAAATAGAAAGGTTTATTTAAAAGCTTAGTTAGCATGTTTATGAGAGGTACAGAAGGAACCTGGGAAAGCTAATAATTTACAGACAACCAGGACTATTTTCTCATTTTTTACTAGATTCTGCAATCAAAGTCATTCTGTAATATTTTCTGATTTATAGAATCCATAAAAGTCAATGTTAATTCAAAAAGCCTTCCAGAAAAGTTCACCAAATGACGGATAACTGAAATAACATTAGGCCTGGCAGCCAGCGGTCAAGTGACCTATCATTAAGATTTTGAACTAATGATGACTGGTAAAGAGCAGCAATTGTGATCCAGCAGTATTTGAAATTTATAAAAGTACAAAACTATGCCCAGTTATAACACCTGTTTGCTTTTCTTGACAGCTTTTACCTGGATCCAGGAAAAAAAAAATGTACAATCATTCTTGTGCTGACAACTATGGAATAGACAGTATGCACATCTTTTTGGGTAGCATAGGACAAGCTAAAATGATGAACATTTTTTTTTTCTTAATCTAAGTGTTATTAGGCAGGGTCACAGGTAGAGAATTCACTACTTAAAATATTAAATTCATTACAAAAACAATATCGTTTTCCAGCAAACTTTAGTTTGTGTTCATAAACTGTGTGGTATGATGATGTCGCCATGACAGCACTGTATGCTCTCCTTTTACCAATTATCTAAGTGACAAGCAAAAAACAATGTGCATTGTGTACTATACATCAGTATCATACACAGCATTAAATATGTAAACAGCTTGCTCTAAGGCAATCTCATTTCAAGGAAAAATCCAGCCTAGCAAGCACTAGGACATGGCATCAAATTATATATAAAAGGAATTTTTATAATTAAAGCAACCATGTAACATAACAAAATCTTCCAAGAAACCTTGCACATGTAAACAATAAAGGTAATATTTGCTTCTCCTGCTGCCTGCACCATTGAACATTGCTCAGCTAAAAAGAAATCCACGGCTGAAGTTTGTTCTGAAACTAAAGCCAGGCATACATGGATCGCAATTTTGCCGGTTCAGCAGGGACCTCCTGAATATGGAACAGGGTGCTTGTACAGATCTACTGATCAACATCTGTGTGATTCTGAGATCCATAGACTAAAATGGAAATGCTTTCAGATCACTTATCTGTGTCCTATTGTCATCAGAATTCAAGCAAATATTCTACCTTTTTGCTCCCCTTACACAGAGCAGAAAATGCATCCAAATCAGATCAGAATTGCAGTGGAACTGCATCAATCCGCACCGCAACTGCCCCTCAATATTGCACTTAAAACAAATCGAACTCACACTGCATCAGTGTGAACCTAAACTTAATCCTGACCCCTGAACTCTGTTACTTAATCCTGATCCCTAAACTATGAGCATTACTTAATCCTGACCCCTGAACTCTGTTAATTAATCCTGATTCCTAAACTCTGTGCATTGCTTAATCCTGACCCCTGAACTCTGTTACTTAATCCTGATTCCTAAACTCTGTGCATTACTTAATCCTGACCCCTGAACTCTGTTACTTAATTCTGATCCCTGAACTATGTGCATTACTTAATCCTGACCCCTGAACTCTGTTACTTAATCCTGATCCCTGAACTATGTGCATTACTTAATCCTGACCCCCGAACTCTGTTACTTAATCCTGATTCCTAAACTCTGTGCATTACTTAATCCTGACCCATAAACTCTGTTACTTAATCCTGATCCCTGAACTATCCTGAACTGTCCTACACCTGTCCATTAAATGCATGTGCTTCCATTGTTGTAGACTCTCAGAATGTAGAGTTAGGACCACAGATAATGGGGTGCCTTGACGGGGCTCTGTGGCTTACGCATGTATTTGCAAATGTGTGCAACTAAACCCCTGTTTTTAACGCGTACTGTTGGACAGGTCAATTCGGTTGGTCGCAGATTGGTCGGTAAGGAGAGCTTGGAAATCTTTTTGTCTTGTTATATGTATCGCCCTTCCGATGCTCCTTGCTGCAGAGACCAGTTACAGGTGTGGACAGTAACCAGTTGTTTTTGTCCCTGAACTATGTGCATTACTTAATCCTGACCCCTGAACTATGTGCATTACTTAATCCTGACCCCTGAGCTCTGTTACTTAATCCTGAGCCATGAGCTCTGTGCATTACTTAATCCTGACCCCTGAGCTCTGTTACTTAATCCTTATCCCTGAACTCTGTGCATTACTTATTTAATCCTGACCCCTGAGCTCTGTTACTTATTCCTGATCCCTGAACTCTGTGCATTACTTAATCCTGACCCCTGAGCTCTGTTACTTAATCCTGATCCCTGAAATCTGTGCATTACTTAATCCTGACCCCTGAGCTCTGTTACTTAATCCTGAGCCATGAGCTCTGTGCATTACTAAATCCTGACCCCTGAGCTCTGTTACTTAATCCTTATCCCTGAACTCTGTGCATTACTTACTAAATCCTGACCCCTGAGCTCTGTTACTTAATCCTGATCCCTGAACTCTGCATTACTTTATCCTGACCCCTGAGTTCTGTTACCTAATCCTGATCCCTGAACTATGTGCATTACTTAATCCTGACCCCTGAACTCTGTTACTTAATCCTGATCCCTGAACTATGTGCATTACTTAATCCTGACCCATAAACTCTGTTACTTAATCCTGATCCCTGAACTCTGTTACTTAATCCTGATCCCTGAACTATGTGCATTACTTAAACCTGACCCCTGAGCTCTGTTACTTAATTCTGATCCCTGAACTATGTGCATTACTTAATCCTGACCCATAAACTCTGTTACTTAATCCTGATCCCTGAACTCTGTTACTTAATCCTGATCCCTGAACTATGTGCATTACTTAAACCTGACCCCTGAGCTCTGTGAGTTACTGAAAGGATAAATTCACCTTTTGTAACATGTTACACTTGTACGTGTAACATGTAACAGGCAGCAGCTGACCTCTCCCCTTGAGCGCCCCCCAGCCCTCCCATGACAGTTGGCGGGGTTTTTCCCCCCTGGACCAGCTGTAACATTTTAAAAACAGCGCAGCTGTGTGGGGTTCCGCCCGCTTCGTTCATTTACAGAGATCTGTGAATAAACTAACTACAAGTCCCCTCTCCCACTGCGGCAGACTGCTTGTTCCCAATGAACTACTACGAGTCACTTATGAGTGCCCTGGTAGTACATTGACTCTTCCTGCACTTTAGAAACTGACTGCCAGTATAGAGGTATGGGCAGAAAGCTGTACTGAATGTCTGCAGGAGCCTGACATTGCACCTATAATCCACCGATCACAGGTACATGCTTTGCAGGCTAATCAAGATACTGGTCAGCAGAGGTAGTCAGGGAAGGGAGTGGAAAGGTCGTCCTAAAAGGAGGGTCTTTTCACTCAACTGTCTAGGCAGTTAGTCTTGTATTTTCCAAAGTGTATGCAGTTGATTAACTTTTGCTTCCATTTTCTCTACAGGTGGGATCATCTTAGAAACAGTCAGTTAGGGAATGTATATTTTTTTGCTTTGGAATCCCCACCAAGCGAGTTTGTTTGGTGGGGGGTGCATCGTTTCCATGCACCTTAAAGTGTTTGTATATTTGTACAGCAGAGTATGCATACAGTAGCTATATTTTTCCACCGTAATTTATTTGTACATTCGTTTTCCCTTTGCCCCTTTTCCAGGTTTGTGGGATACTCCTGAGTTTTTGGCCAGAGTTTTGATAGGAGGCGGCTGCCTCAGAGTCAGAGGGACCTGACTCAGTTTGGTATGGGGTGGATGTAGCACCCTACAAGGTAGGTGCTAGGCAAAGTATAGTGGCCTTGGCTGCCTTGCTATTAAGACTGGGGAGTCTCCCCACTGGCTCCATGAGAAGGGTTCTCATTGGGCAGTGGAGGAAACCCAATCAGTGGCACATTCAGGCTTGTATCTACCCCAGAAAGGCAGATTCTGCCACACAGGATTCTGGGAGTGGGCATAAGTTTGAGGGGAGCACATGACGCAGGTCTTTTGACGGGAAGCAGAGTCCCAGGAAGGGAGAGTACAGCTGTCTCTCCTCCTGTCAGAAGGATCGGGTGTCTTGGGTGGCTTGCCAGAGGGTACAGAGAGAGCTGAGCTGAGCTGCAGAGAGAATCCGGTGTGCCGAGGACCAGCAGAGTTGAGGGGGCCCAGTTTCAGGAAAGCAGTCCAAGTTCGTGAGTACTGTAGCTGCCCCTGGGGGTCTGCCTAGCTGAGAGGGGACCGCTCCGGTGAAGGTCCAAGGGATCCAGGAGCTAGCTAGTGGTAAAGGGGGTACCTAGTGAGAGGACCCTGAAGTGTCAGAGGGGGTGCCTATTGAGAGGACCCTGAAGTGTCAGAGGGGGTGCCTAGGGAGAGGACCCTGAAGTGTCAGAGGGGGTGCCTAGGGAGAGGACCCTGAAGTGTAAAGGGGGCGCCAGCGGTTGGTCCCTGAAGAATTAATGTGTGCAGCATGCAGTGTGCAGTGTACAGTGTTGAGAGTTGCAGCAGCACAGGCAGATACAGGGAGCTACCTCAGTCAGTAAAGGGCTGGAGGGAGCTGTTCACAGGACCTTTTAGCTTAACCGAGTGTCAAGAGTCATGTTTAACTACAGTTCAGGATCTTTTGAGTTAACCAGAGAGTTACAAGTCAAGTTCTAGCACAGTTCAGTAATAAAGCAATTTTCAGCATCAGTTAGCGTTCAGCAGGCGTCAAGACAGCGCTAACAGGCATTTTTTCTGCAGAGTGTCCCGATTGTAACTAGTTGAGCCAGAGGAGTATCCCACTCATTCCCTTCTCCCATCCCCATTTTCAAATAAACAATACAAACCAAAGATGCCGGAATGGTCATTGTCTCAACTATCACACTTGGGTATTCAGCTTAAATGGGCTGAAGGTGTCACCGGTAACAATGGCAGACCCATATCAGGCCCAATGCCTGGAAATCCTGCTTGTAGTGGCCCCTTTGGCATTGAGGAGAGATTCTGACGGGTGCAGTACTTTTATTCTTTTGCATCAAAGGTGTGCAGGAGGGTTGAACGTTAATCTCTTTAACGCCTTGAGCACCATAAACCATAAGCATCATGAACACCATAAGCACCGTGAAAACTGTAAACGACATACAATACATTTGTTTACAGTGATCACCAAAAATGGGGTTACAAGGTTAATTACAAATGTGAAGTTACAAGGTGGATTACAGTTGTCTGCACACATATCTAAATTACATTAACATCTAAGGAAACATGGCCACATGCAAGATGCTTTGGATTATCTATAGCATATTTTAAACTAACAGCATGGACACAATTTATGTCTAACAGCATATACTTATATATATATATAATGCACTTTTACTGCATACCTCGCTCCGCTAGCCAAGGGGTGCAAACTTTAAGCCTTAGGAGTCCTCCTTAGCAGTCATCTTCCATGAGGTCCTGCTGACATGCTCTGTATGAAATCTGAGTCACAAAACTTTACCTCAGAGCTAGAGGGAGGAGTAGGAGGAGTGGTCTAGTGATCCTGCTGATTAAACATTCCCCAGGGAACCAAAAGGAAGGCAGAAAGGTTCCACCTAGCAGTAAGTGCTAAACAAAGAATTAAAGTGATAAGCGGACAGTTACAATGCTACATTTGGAAAGTGCTTGTACCAGAGTGATGCCTGCAGCTAGAGGCATCACCCCAGTACCGGCGTCTATAGCCCACGGTCGGCTGTCTTGTAATGACAACTGATGCGGCTGAGGAGCCGCTCAGCTGTCATTACAAGGAGCGGGAGGGGACGCTCCCCCCCCCCCCCTACGCCTTCCGCGGCTATCGCCAAAATGCGATGACCAAAATATCGGTATCAGCAATGAAGAAACGATATCGGTCAATACTGTGTACCCATTGGTCAGGTTTCCTCCACTGTCCAACATGCCTCCCTAAACATAGGTTTAATAAAAGTCAGCAGCTACAAAAAGTGTAGCTGCTGACTTTTAATAAACACACACTTACCTGTCCTATGATCCAGCCATGCGGCCAGCAGGAGCCTCGCTCCTCTCTCTCGCCTCTCCCCAGTACCAGCATCACAAGTGTGGGATCTCGGCTATGACAGCTTGTGGCTTCCTTAGTGGCCGGGCAATCTTCTGGGTCCTGTGATGTGTCCCAGAAGATTACAGGGAGGGAGGGGAAGAGGAGAACTTCCGGCCGAGCCACCTAGGTGGCCCGAGTGGAAGTGGGAGCGGGTACCTGTCAAAACTAGGTACCTGCCCCCCCCCCCAAAACAAATGACATGCAAATGTGGCATATAAGGGGGTGAGGAGTGCGATCATGTGATTCTTCTATATAGGATCACATGTCTCTATGATCATTTCACAAGCCACACCCCCCCCCCACAGTTAGAATCACTCCCCTAGGCTCACACTTAACCCCTAGATCACCCACAGGGTTAACCCACAGTGTCAAAAAAATCAGTCAGGGGTCCGATCTGTCCCCCGCAATGTCGCAGTCCCGCAAAAAATCGCAGATCGCCACCATTACTAGTAAAAAAAAAACCAATAAAAATGACATAAATCTTTCCCGTAGTTAGTAGACGCTATAACTTTTGCGCAAACTAATCAAAATACGCTTATTGCGATTTTGTTTACCAAAAATATATAGCAGGAAACAAATTGGCCTAAAATGTTAAAAAATTTTGATTTTAATTTTTTTTTTGAGAATGTTATATAGCAGAATGTGAAAAATATTGTAATTTTGTTTATAGCTCAAAAAATAAAAATCGCACAGGTGATCAAATACCACCAAAAGAAAGCTATATTTGTGGGGAAAAAAAGGATGTAAATTTTGTTTGGGTACAGCGTTGCACAACCACCTAATTGTCCGTTAAAGTAATGCAGTCCCGAATCGCAAAATAGGGCCTGGTCATTAAGGGGGCAAATCCTTCCGTTCTTAAAATGGTTAAAGCGGAAGTTCCACTTTTGGGTGGAACTCCACTTTAACTACCTCTAGATTTAAAGTGGCTAGGTTTGTTATCAGCCAAATGAGACAAACAGAGGTAAGAAAATCAAACGTCCAGTTTGGAGATTCAGCTTGGAATCAAAAAATTTGTTTGAGTTGGAGGTTTACAACCTTTTGGCAGTTTGCGAGTTGGTTAGTGCCAAACTTCTGTGACATTATCACATTGGGGTGACATGCTGATTGCTTCTCAATCTATCTTTAGTTAGTTAAGATTAAATGTCAGGTTAGGTTTAAGGGTTACATTTAAGGTTGGAATTAGAATTTAATGGGTTAGAGAAAGTTGGGTTTTAGGTTTAATTAGGGTCTATTAAAGCGGAGTTCCGGGCACAAAAACAATATTTTTTTTTTTGTGCCCCTCCGCTAGGTAGACCTGACCTGAAAAGGAATTGGATAGTTATTTTTTTTTTTTTTTCACTCACCTTTTAATTGAAGATCGTAAATACTCACCTCAGGGTACTTCCTCCCTCGGAGCCGCGGCTCACCCCGTCACTTCCTGTCTCGCTATGATTCCTGGGAGCTGAACGTCATAGCTCCCAGGAATCAATGCGACGGCACCGGCCCCGCTCGTCATTTCCGGGGGACGCACCGGAAGTGACGAGAGGGGCCAGGGCAGGCGCATTCTGGGACAAGAAGACGCGGAAGAAGACACAGAAGAGGACCGCCCCGGCTTCAGCTGCCCACAAGAGAGATGGAAACGCTGTGGAAGAAATTTTATAAGTAAGTATTTCTTCTAAAAGGTAAGTGCGAACCGGGACAGATCAGAGGCTAGCCATTGTGGAATGTGCTAGCCCTGACTGTCCCGGGGGTATGCTTATTGAAAATTGACTTCTGTGCCCGGAACTCCGCTTTAACATCTGTACATTGCAGTAACACTCTGCACAATAACACACATAACATGAGTTTCTGCCATGGGGTGCAATCCATTTTGAATGTAGCACACTGCAACGCAGGTCATTGCGCAGTAGTGCGTTCACTTACATTGCGTTACAAAAACTATGTATTTCGCATTAGGGTGCATTGTCAGCCCACTCATTTCATTGCACTGCATTAATGCAATGCGCAATAACACAAAACACTACCCACATTTATGCATGTGCATTAAAGTGCAAAGATCTTAAAGTGGTTGTGAACCTCAGACATGAAATATAAATAAAGCATATTATCCCCCTGTAGTGTGTCTCAATCTAGAGCACTAAATGTAATTTCTGTCTGCTGCCTCATTCCGTTGCTATCTGCACTAATACTGCACTGTCACTTCTGACATGTTTTCCTGACTCCAGGAGAAAAATAGTGACAGGGGAGGGGCCTCCAGCTCATTGACAGCCTCAGCTCTGTTCCTGTGAGCTGTGTGAAGGAAAGGGGGGTCCCTTCTCTCTAATCAGCTCTCAGAGCTTTCCTCACTGAGCTCTGCAGAATGTAATTTCAGATCTCTACCCCCTTTTTCTGAGTTCTCAGACATGCTGTATAACCACTTGAAGACCAGGCCTTTTCTGGCACTTTTTGTTTACATGTAGGTCAGTTTTACTTTTTTGCTAGAAAATTACTTAGAACCCCCAAACATATATATTTTTTTTTAAAGAAGAAGCCCTAGAGAATAAATTGGTGGGTTCTGCAATTTTTTATGTCACAGCGGTTTTTCAAATGCAATTTTTGGAGAAAAATACACTTTTTTGAAATTTTATGCATAAAAAACACAATACATAACCCAATTTTTTGAAAGATATAAAAGATGATGTTATGCTGAGTAAATAGATACCAAACATGTCACGCTTTAAAATTGCGCACGCCCGCTCAGATGTAAATTTTTCTATTAGGCGACGCTTTAAAAGCCTTTACAGGTTATCATTTTATATTTACACAGGAGGTCTAGTGCAAGAATTACTGCTCATGATCTGATGTTCGTGGCGATAACTCACATGTGTGGAACGATTGCTGTTTGCGTGCGTGAGGGACCGACCGTTCGCCTTTGCGTGCCAGCACTGGTCGGGGGAACTTTTTTTTTTTACACTGTTGCCTTAAATGTTTGTTGTTTTTTTTTTTTTTTTTTATCCCTTGTGACAGCAATCAACACATGAGCGGTACTCTTTATGGAAGGAGCTGGAGTCAAAAGAACCCCAACCCCTCCTCTGCCCTTAAAAGCATTAAAAAACAAAGAGATCGGTATTTTTTATTGTATTTTGTTATTTGAAAATGACACCGAAAAATATCCAGGTAAACTGGTAGTGATCTCATATCATCGCTTCTGGGTTGACATTATGGACAGCCTATCAAAGCCAACCTGGGCTTTTTTGGGCTGTCTGGCTAGCTGGTGGACATGTAAGCTGGTCCCTCGGGTCTCCTGGTGGGACAGGAGAGCCAAAGAGACAGAGAAGGCAGGGCGAGGGAGTACTTCCCCTCCCACTGCTTGTAATAGCAATCGAGTGGCTATTTAGCTGCTCCGATTACTACTACAAGAGAGGCTCTAGATAATGGTATCGGTGTGATGTCTGCGGCTGCAGGTATTGCCCATGGTGCAACCACTTGAAGTCAAATTACATACTAGGTATGTGATTTGACGGCAAGTGGATAACTTCTGGACTTTGAATGGATGTAGAGAGGAGAAGACTGCAGATAAACAGGTACAACTTATGTTGGAGGATTTGTTTCATCTGTGTATCACCTGAGGCCAGTCACTTCACTGGGTATATGCAAGGGTTTAAGCCACTTTAAGAATAAAGGATTAAGGCTTAAGTTAAGTTTTAGGATAAGTGTAAGATTTAAAGGTAAGGATTTAAGTGTAACACCTATAATCAAAAATATTCTAGTTCTCCTCCTGACATTACCTTTTCCACGGCACTAAAAAGGGGGGGCTAAAGTGAACTATGTGCAGAGTTCAAGATAGCATCAGCTTCCTGTCTAGTGGGCAGTGCCTTGAAGGCAGAAGGAGGACATGCAGGATTGCCAGGAGGGGAAAAACCTATTCCTCAAAAGGGCAGCCTCATGTCCCTCTGCCATATATATGTTACATGCTGCCTCCTCTATGTTCCCCATGTGAAAAGGCATCTATGCAGTGCAGCACCAGATAATTAACGAATTGGCTACCCAAATCTAACGAGATCTGCCATTAATTGGCACTGGCCTTCCAACGATGGCTGATGGAGTCTAGTGTAGAGGACAAGTCATGCCTCCACTGGGGCCTTTGTACCCAGAGAACAGCTGGGGTCATGTGACTGCTCTGTACTGTAAGTACCGAGCGATCACCAGGACACCATCCTGCCAAGCATTACTGGTCAGGTGCACATTGGGAGAGGTAGGCAACATCAGCACCTGGCCTCCTATAAGTCACATCCCTTTATTTATTGTGCAGTGGTTCCAGTCAATACCGAATTTATGGTCTCTTAATTAGGATAATAAAGTATGGGTGGCAGATTACTGTGACCAAAAAAAAATTACCTTTTTAAAGAAGGTGTACATAATGTTCATTTGTGGTATACATAGAACATTGCCAAACTGATGCCCACTCCACAGTTGTCAGGAACACAAATATAGTTCTCCATATTGAGAGGAGGCCTTACTGCGCATTATTTTGTTGCTCATCCAGATTTGTGTGCACTATAGCAGTTCAAAGAATGCCGTGGAAGGCAAGATCAGTGAATGTAGTACAATAATTTTATTAAATGAAAATGGAAACTTCAATGAGTATATACAGTGCCAAGATCACCCTGAAGCACAGGAGGGGTCAGTAGTGCCACTACCATGTTCATCTCACATAACCATAGTATGACTCATGTTTATTTGCAATGCTTGCTGCTGTTCTCAGGCTTTGCACACTGCAATGGTAACAAAACTAAGCACATTTATTGGCTTATTATACAAGGTTGTGCAAAGTTCACTAGCTCACAGTAACCGTTCCAAAACCCCTTAACTGTTCTAACTGCAATGTGGATGGAAAAAATGGATATCTATGATTGCTGTGGGTAACTATTCTTTGCACATAGTCATTGCACTTTCCATCCTTACAGAAAACTATAGAAAAAGAAAAAAAAAGATGTGTAATCGATTGTGATTTTGATTGTAATTTTAAAAAATTGACATCTTGAAGAATTATTAATTTCAAATCTTTAAAGATGTACAGTGTGTTGAGCACAACTACGGCAACAGTATTTTGCTTATGACCTAATTTCCCACAATCATCATTCCCTTGCTTAAGTAACTTGCTCACTGTTACCCTCCAATGTACCCACACTGCTAAAAGTCATATTATGAGCATCCTAATGTATTAAGGTGCCCATACATTGTACAAAATTTGGCTGGTTCCTAAGGATCCGGTTGAAATTCACTCAATGAATTGTACTTCCACCTGACTTCCTTTGATGGGAAAATTCAGGAGCAGGGTGGAAAATTGCTGGTTGAAAAGAAGCTGAATCACATTTAATGCAGACACTGTTCCAGTATTTTGACAGTCAGTGGGTCCGGCTGTCAAAAAAAAATAGGCACAGCAGGAGATTCATCCATCCACGCTGTATAGTGGACATGAAGGAATCTGCTTTTGCGCATGACATGTTTTGACAAATTCAGAAGTGTTGCGTTCAGGTAATTTCCTCATACGTGCATGCACTGGTAAATGCTGTGGCAGAGACGCATTGAAATCGAAAAAAGTACAGAGGCATACAGCCATTCACTTTTGTGGCTGGCTGTACAACTTACTTTGGGCTCCCTGGTTGTGGGAAAACGCTGCGTTTTTGACACTGGGCATGTTTTATACCTAAGTGTGTGCATGTGCTTGGGGCCTAAGGGACGGTTCTCCCCATGAATTGCACAGGAATGCACTGTGCTTTCCTGTGTTGTTCACATGCGTTCTGGGTGCTATGCGATATCAGCTCATTCATTTGAAAGTTGTGCCGGACTGCAGCATAAGTACTGCATGCACTACTTTACAAGATGCATAGCAACTGGATTGCGTGGTACTTCTGTACTATATGATCCAGTGCAAGTAAACACAATGCATTTGCAACGTAAGTTTGGGGTGACATTAGCATTGCATTGACACCTGCTGCACATCGCAAGGGCAGTGAATTTTGAACATGGTGCATGAAATGGAACGTTAGTTTCCCACACTGTGCTCTGGCCCTTTCAGCAAAAACACTTTCAATTCATCAGTTTAATGCACCATTCCATCCTTCTTATGCTTAATTTAAACAAAGAGCAGGCACACAGTAAAAGGGAGGGAGAGGAGTTCTGAGACCAGACTTGAATGCCTTTAATGGATCTGTCATGTTTCAGTGGCCATGCGACAATGCACAACAAGAGAAATCCCATTTTTGACTATGGTATCTTACCAATTTTTAGATAAGATGGCTCTTCCTAGTTTGGAATACACACTACTCACCATTGGCATCTTTTCCTCCTGGCTGGCCCATCCATCTTCCCATCCTTTGTTCACTTTGTGGCCACAGGGGACATAGATGGCACCTCTCTTCAACAGCATTGGGTCGCATGTGGGGCTTTGGATTTGTTACAACTAAGTGGCACACACACCATACATGTTTTTTATCTGTACTCTCAATTAAGGGGACATAATGTTTTATCACCTGCTTGATGTTCAGTATATTGATTCCTTGGGCCCTTGAAAACAGTTTTTGGTACCTCACATATAATTGATGGGTTCTTCCACAGACCACATCTCATCTGGTTACCCATGCAGTTTTAATTGACTAGCACGGTCCGCCCATGTGAAAGGGGCTATATACAGCTACAATCATCTCAAGTTAATTTCCTGGTGAATTTGTTGTCACCAGGACAGCAAAAAAAGGTGTTCCCCCACCTTTTTTGGGAGGTGGCCATCCAGAATCTGACAGAAGGAATGGCCCATCTCCAGACATAACTTGCCACACTGAGGCGCGAGCGAGACAATCCAAGGGGGCCAAAGGAGAACATCCCTTCACAGAGAAACTGATCACCGCCCCGCCGGTGACCAAGAAGGGAGAGGTCACCCTCCCCATGTTGGGGCTGTCAACAAAAGGGACATTGCTTGAGGGACTGTCCTGATCAAATGCCAAGGGGGGCATTAAACCCAGAGCACCCTGCCGCTAGGAGTCAAGCAGTGGGGCGGTCCAGCAAAACGACTCCCCCCTCACACACGGAGGACGTGGGGGTCGATTGCCCTGTGGTACATGGGTACTTTGATGGCCAAGAGATCGAGTGTCTCTTCAACAAAAAAAGGTGAAACCTCTCCAGTGAAATGCTGGATAGCAGTTAAAAATCCATGCAGGCTTTGTGGGAATACAGAGAAATCCATCAATTGCAGCTAACACTTGAATTTGTTGCACTGCCAGTGAAAACAGTTTAGACTAGCCTTGTTCAACCAGGGTTTTCAGGCATCCTGGGGTTCCTTGAGGTTTTTTCAGCTGTGCCTTGGCAAAATGCCTAAAAAATGTATACAGGCCGATGTGTGGATGAGGCCTGCGTTTTTAATTACACTAAGTCACAGGTTTTTTTATTGTTCACCATTACAACCTTCTAGCTGTCAGCATCCTAATGGCCAATGGCATCATCAGTTGATGAGGAGGATGTCAGTCACCTGCATAGCATCCTTGTCCTCTCCTGCCCCTCTCCATCAGCATTGGGGGTCACTCTAGCTGAGTGATAGAGAAAAACTGTGAGGGAGAAGAGAAACATTGGACTACTAAGTCAGTACCAGTTTGCAAAAGTGTATTTGCTTTGGAAGAAAACAAATCACCTCTAATGTTGGGGGTCCTACTAGGACTTGTGGATGTTGCTGCATTATGTAAAACTTTTAGAATAGCTGTTACATTTTAGAATGGGGTGCTTTGAAACTGTCCATAATTTTTAAAGGCTGCCTCGATATTGTCTATAATTTTTTAAGGGTGCCTTGACTGAAAAAAGATAAGAAACACTGGTTTAGACAACAACTGACATGTTTGCTGCTAGGCCTGTTAGTGTGCAGTATTTGGGTGGGACCAGACGTGATGTCACCATGCCCCTCGGCCGAATCTTACAGGAACGCTGCAGCTGGTTTGCTTTTAGGATTTTTATCCATGCTTGTTTACATATTCTACCATGTGAGTGCATCCTTTTACAATAAATATAATTTCCTTTTACTGTATTACGCTATGAATTTTTTAAATTTATTTTCATGGCTATTGGATTTTGCATATCATCTGCAAACCCCTTGAATGAATACCCTTGTGTTTTGCATCCAGTGTGGTTTATCCACAAAGCGCTTTGAGGCTTATCCATTATTTGGAAGCTAAATTCATCTGGTAAGCAGTCAAGTGTTTATACCACACTTGTCGGTGCCTCCTTTCCATCAAGAGTGGGGAAGATTGGCTTTATATGCATGTTGGGACTTGTGGTTCTATTATGTAACGGTATCAGCCAAATGACCAGACCAGTGGTAATGTGCAATTTCTACTTTACTTAACAATGAAAACCAATGTAGATTACACAGGAGATCATGTGGACAGGGGTTTGCAGTACAAAACAGCAATATGAGGAAGGGGGAAACAGGCATAAAACATATGAAAACAAGTCTATTGCAGTTCTTCTAATGGCCACTAGATGGCAGCAGAGTGCTCTGAGTTTAGTTTACTGATAAGATAGAGAGCTGAAGATTTCTCACGTGTTCCCAGATAGTAATCGTTCATTCAGCAGACTGTGAGCTGAGGGGATTTCCTGCTGGCACAGACTTCACACTGGCACTGCTGATGCTGACTTCGGTCAGGAGGCTCTGGGTTGCGTAGATAGCACCACCCCAATGCTTGGACAGCTTCTTCACATGGACTGTAACAGAGTCCTCTCCAGTGACTGGGGCTTGGATAGATGCTGCGTGCTCTTGTGCTCACTGCTGGTGGCCCACACACCAGACTGATTAGATGAGGACCCAGCACCTGGGGACAGCTCACTTGCCCAGTCACTGCTGTCCCATCAGGCAGGATCTCTCTGAGCACAGGAAGCTGGGCGGAACTGGCATTTAAACTCCCCTGGGCGTGTCCAGGAACTCAGGGGATGCTGGGAGCCCAGAGGATTGTGGGGAATTGAGTTAAAGGGACTTGCACCTGCCTCTGGATAAAGGGCCACACCATTACAGTTCCTTCCTAAGGATATGTGTTTTCTTCATCACTGGAGTGGATTTTCACTTTATTTGTATGGACACTTTTTTATGATTAGGACACTTCCTGGATTTTCATGCACGTTATTTTATATATTCATTTGTGTTTTTTATATACCACTGTGATCTATGTAATAGTTTGTTGTCACAACCTGTTTGATCACTTATTGCTAGCGCTGCACGTATTACTATATAGTGTGCAGTATTTACATTTTCTTATTAAAATACCTGGTAATGTACAAAAAGTAAAAAATAAATAAGAAAAAATCTAGGTATTGTTTTGCACTGCTACTACTAAACAGCCTAGTAATAATGGTGTATATTTGTCATGTCACTATCAAAAGTCCATCTCATCCTAAGGCTGAATACCTTGTGCTTGCTAAACTGAGCCGTCTTGTATTACCTGTTCTGTGAAACTAGCAATACATCTACAGTGCTGACAAAAGATATGTCAGAGACCTTGTGCAATCATGACCAGTTCATTTATTAGTAGCAGCTTTTTCAGAAACCTCTACCCCAAGCCTGACAGTTCCAGTACGACTCAAATACAACAGGAAACACACTTGTTATTGCTATTGTAACAAAAGAATAGCCAGAGTTAGTCAACGAGATGACAGAGACGGCAGATCAATGCACACTTACATCACTGTGCCCAAAACTACCAAAGCATACCCAGGATTCCAGTATTAACTAGTAAACCTGAGTCAGAAGATCAGAATTCAGTGAATATTTGAAAATAATGTGCTAGTGTAAAATCAAAGCAATGACTTTTCAATAGCAGGCAGCATCATACTGGAAAAAGTAAATCAGATCTGAGTTTGGTAGTCTTGCAGCTGCTTAGGGACTCATTGCAACCAGCAGATGGATGTAAGCAGTGTGACTCCACGAGTCACTGTTCTAGAAAGCACAGCTGCCTGTTCTGAATAAAGGATATGTAAACCCAACAACTCTAAGCTTATTTTTTCATTTTATATAGAGAAAGGGAGGGTTATAACCCCTGTCAGTTTTTTGCCATTGGGTGGATTTTTTTGTTTCATAGCCAAAATAGGAATGGGAGGAAATCCCTGCAAATTAAAGGAGTTGTAACGGCAGGAAGTTTTTTTTTTTTATCTAAATGCATTCTAAAAAGCCTTCTGTGTGTAATAGCCTCCCCAGCACCCCTAATACTTACATTAGGGATTAGAAGCCTGAAAGGTTGTCTGGTAGGAGGGAATCATCAGGAGCATGGCTGACTCAGAGAAGGATCTTAGTGTTTCTGTCATGAACCTTAAAGGAGTTTTAAGTCAGAAGTTTTTTTATCCTAATGCATTCTATGCATTAAGATAAAAAAAACCTTCTGTGTGTAGCAGCTGCCTCATTACCCCATAATACTTACCTGTGCCCCCTCTCTATCCAGCAATGTCCACAAGTCCCTCAGCCGTCCCGGGACTCTCCCTCCTGATTGGCTGAGATACAGCCACGGCGCCATTGGCTCCCGTGGCTGTCAATCAAAGTCAGTGAACCAATCAGCAGTGAGAGGGGGCAGGGCCAAATGCCACCTCCGTGTCTGAATGGACACACGAAGCTGCAGCTCAGCTCTGGTGCCCCCGTAGCAAGCTTCTTGCAGTGGGGGCACTTGGTAGGAGGGAGGGGCCAGTAGCAGCAATGAGGGACCCGACAAGAGGGGAATCTGGGCTGTTGTTTAAAAAAAACAAAAAAAAAAACAAGACTTTACAAACACTTTAAGGGAATCCCTTGGGGTTCCCCAGGTCACCATAATGGGGGCACATACAGAAATTAAAACCTAATAGGTGTTCTAATCAGGTTCGGGACAAGGAGTGGGCGCGAGGGACGGCTGCCCTGGGCACTGTGGCATTATGTGAGGTAGGCAGGCGCCACAAGGAGATCAGGGGGGTTGTGTTGGAAGGGGCAATTTTTGAGGGCAGCAGGGGATAAGTATTATTCTAGGATGGGAAATATGGGGCAGGGGTGCTAAGAGTACTGATTTATGGGAATTTGTGTTGGAGGGAGGATGGGGCGAAGAATATTTCTGCTAGGAGGGGAACTTGTGCTGGAGGGGGGGGGTTAAAGTGAGATGGGGGGAGAAGCTGTTTACTAAGAGTGGAAATTTAAGGGGTAGAGGATTTATGCTAGCAGGAATGATTTTTTTTTTGGGGGGGGGGGCATTTGAGCTGGGGTGGGGGCAAAGATTTGTGCTGAGAGGGGGGATTTTAGCGGGGGGGGCGAGTTTGTACTGGGAGGAGGCGGAATTTATGTTTAGGGGATAAGCATGCTGATTAGTGCTCAGTGTTTTTGTGGGGGGATTTTTGCTGACACATAATGCTCATACATCTTGGAGGGGGGGCAGTTTGGCATGTGCGCTCTGGGCACTAGATGACCTTGTCCCAGCACTGGTTTTAATCCATCTCTACTGTGTCCAAAATGTAAAGAAAAAACAAAGTTTGCCTAAAGTTATACTTTAAAAATAATTTTCTATATTTTTACATATACATATTTTGCTCAAGCACTTCCTGTTATACAGTGACTTCCTGTTATACAGTGTAAAATAATCACAATTTTAAAGGGGGGGGGGGTGATTCTTTACTGTACCCACTGTATGTAGGCAGGAAGTGGCTTTATATAGACTGCAGAAGATCAGCAGCAGTGAGATACAAGACAGGATAAAAAAATATCAGGAGACTCGAAGAACTCATAATGTACAGTCTGGAGGAAAGAAGGTAAAGGAATGACATGGCAAAAACCTTTACATCAAGGGGGTGAAAAGGTTCAGGAGGGCAGTATTTTTATTATGAAGCCAAGATCTAGAACACGGGGGCATGACTAGCAGGAGGTTAGTTCTAAACTAATCTTAGAAAGTATTATTTTACTGAAAGGGTAGTTGATGCTTGGAACAGACTTCCATCAGAATAAGGAGTCAGTCAACAGTAAGTGAATTCAAACATGCTTGAGAAGAACAGAGATCTATACTGAGACAAAAAAAATTAACAAAAAAATCAAAGACATGAATACATTTTTAAAAAAAGGCAGACTGGATGGACCAATTGGTCCTTTTTTCCACCCCCATTTTTCTACATTTCGATGTTTAATACATATTGGTTTTTTAAAAGCAAATTGCCAATGATACACAGTGATTTAGCAAACAAAATGGTATCCAGATAGAGTTTTCATCTACAACGTACTTTACAAATGAGTTAGCAAGCATGCTATAATCTGCAATTTAAAGTAGATACAGCATTTCAGAACGATGTCAATGTAGTATGGTGGTAGTTGTGAATACAGCACCCTGCAATATGATTGGGGCACAATCATGTGAACGGAGATTGCAAAGAGACACCAAATGAATGGGAGCAGAAGACACAACACTGATGCTCACACGTAACTTTTGTGAAATAGTTGCTTCAGTAGCAGAGTATGTGATCGGGTATGTGCAGGCAGAAAGGAACTGGAAGACAAAAAGGAACTATTTAGTAAAAACAATATTGTACAAGAATCACAGGCAGTGGATTGCTCAAGTAATGTTTTCTTTGATAGATGTTACTGGAAATGCTATGCCTCTCTGAGTGTCCAGGAAGACAATAAAATATCCAGCTAGTAAAAAAAGGAAGGTTCCAGGTGGCTGGCTGAGTAGGACAGAGCCCCTTGTTATCCTACCCTGTAAGGCTCCATGTACACGGGACGTTGTTAAAAGTCCCTTTGAATGCTGGAATTTTTAGGACGTTTAAAACGTCCCTTAGGTCGCGTTTGCATCCGCGTTTAGCGGGCGTTTGCGTTTAGAACCGTTCCTAGAGGTCAAAAAAATCATTCCCCTTTAAAATGGAAAAACGCGGGTCATCGCGTTCCTTCACGTTCAGCCGCGTTCGGACGCGTTTTTGCGTTTGAAACGCCGGGAAACACACGTTCGAACACAAATAATTGCTTTCCAAAAAACGTCCCTGAACTCAACTGCCTGCAAATGACTGTAAACGACCCTGTGTACATGGACAGATAAGATAACATGTAGGTGGGTTCAGGGGCTTCTGAAAAAAACTCCCAACTGCTCCTAAACAGGCATTTACAACGTCCTGTGTACATGGAGCCTAAGAGAAATTGCACTGTCCCTCCCTGCTTCCTTTCTCATCTACTGTGCCTACTCTCTCTCTAGCAAGTGGCGGGTTCTGTCCAGGATTTCAGTGTCCAGTAAAAGAAGCCAGCCTCTCCAAAATGACCAACTTAAACCTATGTCCAGGAATAATTTAGTCCCCGTGGCACATGCTATACTGATGGAGTGGCGTAGTGCGACCTTCAGGTAAACAGACATTCGACATTACTTGTATGCAGTAATCAGAATGACATACAAAATTAAGGCAGATATAAGACAGGAATGAGTCTCCTGGTAACCATCATAGCAAATTGACTTTCACTGTCCATGGATTGAATAGCTTTGACAGAGAAATCAGAGGCTTCTGAGGCCTCTGAAGTAGGGGAAGGCCGTTCACCCTTAGGCCCCTTTCACACGTGGCGAATCTGTTTTGATGGACTACGCTTGTTCAGTGGGGATCGCTCCACTGATCCTTGCTGAGCAGGCGGATGACAGGTCCATCTCCACTCATTGTGCACTTCTCTATGGGGAGATCGGCCTGTCGAACAGCCTATTCGTTTTCTTTAGATCTGACCCCCTGGATAGATGGCGAAAGTATCGCCATATGTCTGTTTTCAGCTGATCGGATGCCAGGCGGGTGCCAGACACATGTCTGCTGGCATCCGCTTCCCCATAGAGGACAATAAATAACGCCTGAAAAACAGACAGGCAGACCTGATCGGTCTGGTTATGTGAAAGGGGCCTTAGTCAACTCCACTGAGGCCTCAAGAACTACATCCAGATCAGCAAAGGCCGTGGAAGGCAGTGAAAGACAATCCATGCTGAAGACACAAGGATGCAAGTTTTAGTGCAGTTTGTAAAGTCCAGTTTGTTCCTTAGACACGTCATACACTGGATGGTCCTAGAAGGGTTGCTTCTCAATCGGATATGACTGAAACTCTTGTGAGCTCTAGCTTACTGCCTCAGATGTGTTTGGTGTTGCAAACTAGGTCAGTATCCCCAGGCCATAGTGGTAACAAGTTAACCACATATTTGTCTGCTATTTTCTGATGTTATTTTAACGCTAAATGTTTAGCTCTGGTCAGGGTAAACCAATGTTCCTGTACCCATAAATTTGAAGGGCGTGCAGACACTGGCTCAGGTGCATCCAAAAGCAGGTCCACCAGTAACTAACTACATCAGCATAACATTAGTATAACTCGTTAGTTTTAAACTTCAAGTGGGTTGGATGTCCACAAAAAAATTAGGTGAGCAGGATGGTAATCTAGGCAAAATTGGGAATGAGTAACCAATAATAATCCACTGACCCCAAGAAATAGAGGGGTTTGGTTACCATCTTTGGCGCTGGTAAGTCCTGTATCGCCAGAGTTTTAGCAAGGTCGGGGGATACCCGCCCCAGCTTCCACTAAGTCAACGAAGCTGAACAGAAGTACCCCTCAAGTTGATAAGTTAACCTAGCACTTTTCTTTGATGCACCATGGGCAGGGTCTTGGCTACCATCCATTCTCCTTGCACCTCCAGGTCATGCTGATGATTGACCATTATGGTAGCCCCTTTGCAGCTTCTTCTTAGCCCCCATAGGAAATATACACAATACCTCCTACAAAGAAGATATCTTAAGCCCATGGCATGGCATACCCCTACCACCAGTTCTTGTATGGCCACTGCAAATTGGGAAATGGACTACCCCTTTTGTTGGCGCCACAAAAATAGTTTGTGGCTTAACATACAGGCTCTCCAAGCAAGTCATAACTTTCTCCAGTGTAGTTTGTTCATTTTCAGATAAAATGAGCATAGCTCTCCAGGCCTCATTTTCCAGGGAGGTAATTCCCAGGTCATGAAGATGGTCCATCAGCACCTGAAACAGGCACCCCACACTTCAGCTTCTCTACCCAGACTGCCAAGGCAACATTTGTGCCATTATACTTTGGAATCAGTGTTAGCACTGCAACCAGGAGTACCATTATGGTGCCTCTAGCCACACCCACTGAAGTGGATGGAGTTTACATATTCTTTCAACTAAACCAAAATGTGGGCGGAGCTTGTGAAGAGACACCAAAAGAATGGCAGCTTAATACAAGAATGTGACCAATTGCTTCAATGGCACAGTATGTGATCAAGAAAGTACAGACAGAAAGGCACTTTTCAGTCAAAACAATATTATATAGGGCTTACAGATAGTGTATTGCTCGAAGAGTGCTTTCTTTGAGAGATGGTACTGGAAATGTTATGCTATTCAGAGTCTCCAGGAAGATATTGCGGGGGTTGATTAACTAAAACTGAGAAGTGCAAAATCTGGTGCAACTGTGCATTGTAGTCAATGACCTTCTAGCTTCAGCTTGTTCAGTTAAGCTTTGACAAAAAAAAAAAAACCTGGCAGCTGATTGGTTTCTATGCAGAGCTGCACCAGATTCTCCACTCCGCAGTTTTAGTAAATCAACCCCTGTGAAATGTCCAATTAACAGTAAAAAGAAAGGTTCCAGGTGGTTGGCTGAAAAGGATTGAGCTATGGTACCCTGTAAGGGAAACTTGCACTGTCCCTCCTCCTTTGGTTTCTTTCCCTTCCACTATGTCTACTTTCTTCCTGGCAAGCGGGAGTTATGTCCTTTTCCTACTCCCAAACTGTGGGCACATCTAAATGATGCAGAGGGCACTATTTAAGTATTTCAGTGTACAATAAGAGACGTCCCCCAAAGATGGCTAGCAGGAGCCCATGCCAGGGGTCAACTTAGTCTCTTGTGACACCTGCCAACCTGCTGGAACAGCGCAGTGCCATCTACAGGTCGGTGGACATACTACAGCACCCACCCACAGTCATGCATCAATTTCTGCTGCATGTTTAAATGTGTGAAATGTATTACTTGCTCTGACATATATTGCACATATAAACAAAAAGCAGGCATGAGTATGAATCTGTTTATAATCTGCATGCCTAATCAATAGATAATTATTTGCTTTCAGTGGAATTCTGAGGCCAGGCTCTGTTACACCAAAAAAGAGTTAATCAGCTCTGAACAGCTCTGTTGTGCTTTTCAAAAATGTAATTGATAAGGTTACCGAGAAAGGAGGTCCCTGCCAGTCAGCAGCAGAGGGACACAAGTTTTCTGTTTGAAAATTGAACACTTCTTTCACCAGCATTGTGTTAACAAACCTTGTTTAACAGTGTAAACTTTCAGGATTAGTTAGTAAGCTTTAGAGACACCTGCTGGAGTAGACTAATACTGCATCATCCAGGGAAAAATGTATCCTTGTTTCTGGCATCAATAGGTGTCTTAAGGAATCAAGGTTTATTTAACCTGTGTTATTCTGTGCAATAATTCTACAACTATGCTGTTGGTTTAGTCAGTATTGCTCCCTGGACTTTTCTTTACCTGTAAGCCTCCTCTTACGTCTCCACCCTCTTCTTGTCCCTACCTGGTTTATCAGTACCTGCAATTATATAACGTCTTCTACTCTCAACAATTGCTGGTGCAGTGTATGGAGGTCACCTTCCCAGACCCTATTCCTGTATACACTACAATCCTCAGTGTTACCAAAGTTACGTCTCCTGCCTGCTCCCTGAATCTGGTTTGTCTGGCCTTGGCCTTTTGCCTTTGCTAGACTTTTGTCAATATACCACATGCCTTGACCTTCTATGTGTGTTAAACTGTGCCAGAACACCTCTCTTCTTCATCTGTGAATAATGTGCTCTTGTCTTGTAATGTGGTCCTTTGCTTTAGAGGCCTTTCAGTAAATAAACCCCAGGGCTGTGGACTGGTATTCAATGCAGCAAAACCTAAATTTCCTGGTTGGAGTCCCTAGTGAAGACCAGGCAGTCAAGCTTCACGCTTCTTGTTGAAGACTAAACCCGCTGGGTTGAACGAAAAAAAACTAGCAACTGAGGTTGGAGCTGCTGTACTAACAAACAGATGTTAGTACAGCTATCTCCCCTGCTGTGCTAATATGTTATGACAGGGGAACTTGGCAGACCTTTCTCGGTCATGAGCCTTCGACCGGCTGCCACACACACAGGCCGAATGTCGGCCGGTTTCTATTGAACTGGCCGATGCCAGCAGACATTTGGCCAGTGTGTACTAGGCTTTAAGCCTACAACTGGTAATACAAAGGGTCCACTTTACAATTACAAAGAGTCCAGGTGTTAGAATGGCCAAGTCAAAGTCCAGACCTGAATCAAATCGAGAATCTGTGGAAAGAACTGAAAACTGCTGTTCACAAACGCTCTCCATCCAACCTCACTGAGCTCGAGCTGTTTTGCAAGGAGGAATGGGCAAAAATGTCAGTCTCTCGATGTGCAAAACTGATAGAGACATACCCCAAGCGACTTACAGCTTTAATCGCAGCAAAAGGTGGCGCTACAAAGTATTAACTTAAGGGGGCTGAATAATTTTGCACGCCCAATTTTTCAGTTTTTTATTTGTTAAAAAAGTTTGAAATATCCAATAAATTTCATCCCACTTCATGATTGTGTCCCACTTGTTGTTGATTCTTCACAAAAAATGACAGTTTTATATCTTTATGTTTGAAGCCTGAAATGTGGCAAAAGGTTGAAAAGTTCAAGGGGGCCGAATACTTTCGCAAGGCACTGTATGTAAAAAAATAAAATGTATTAGAAAGTGCTGGATGCCAATTATAAATATGTAAAAAAGATACAGTACAGGATGTCAGTGATTCAAACTAGAAATTTTATATACTGAAAAATATTATCCTAAATATTTATTAAGAAAGTGCACCGTGCAAAAAAAGTGCAGTGCAGGGTAAACTGACTGAAAAATCTACATAACGGAAAATGTGAGACCAAATAATTGTGTAAAAAAGTGCTCCACTCCGAGGAGACGTCAGTAGACGAAACTAGTAGGGCGGGGCTTCTGGATGCTGAAGGAATACACCGCACAATACAGCACAGTGAGACACACGCTCGCGGCTCCTATCTACCAGCTGGAGCGGTGTTTTTATGATTGCCTGATGTCTGGTTAAGACATCAACTAATGTGAGTGTAATTTGGATGATACTTTTAATAAACATAGTGTTTTACAGAATTACACTATTTTTGATATTATTTCTCCTTCCCCTCTATATTTTGGTACTCCATTATTCTGGCAATTACTCTGAGGATATGATGAATGCTTAAAGCGATAGTATACTCCGCTATTTGACTTTAACATACAGGTAAGCCTATAATAAGGCTTACCTGTAGGTACAAGTGAAAGTGAAACTCCCACGCGCATGCGCAGGAGTGACGTCATTGCGGCTCCGGCCACTCACACGCCGGAGCCGGCGAACCCGGAAGAGACGCAGAGGGAACATGACAGCGGCCTCAGCGTTGTCCCCTCCAACATGCTGACAGCATTTTGTAACGATAGCTCTGAATTAGAGCCTGGTACACATGATGAGATTATTGGAAAAATGATTGTCCATGTTTTTTTAAAAGTGATGTAATGTATTCTACTGTATTTGTATTGTATTTTTGGAAGAAAACTCTCCTGATTAACCAGTTCTGGACCGGAAGGATTTGCCCCCTTAATGACCAGGCCATTTTTTGCGAATTGCGTGGTCGTGCGACGCTGTACCTGAATAAAATGGATATCCTTTTTTTCCCCCACAAATAGAGCCTTTTTTTGGTGGTATTTGATCACCTGTGTGATTTTTATTTTTTGCGCTATAAACAAAAAAAGAGCGACAATTCTGAAAAAAAAAAAAAAAACAATATTTTTCCCTTTCTGCTATAGAAAATTCTAAAGAAAATACATTTAAAATTATTTTTTTTTTTTTTATCCTTTAACCACTTCTGGACCGGGAGATTTTCCCTCTAAATGACCAGGCCATATTTTGCGATTCGGCACTGCGTTACTTTAGAGGACAATTGCGCGGTTGTGCGACGCTGTACCCAAATAAAATTGATACATCCATTGCTGGGAGGAAGGTTGCCGAGGGGTATCTTGTCATAAGCACTTGATTGGCCTCCGCCCATCTGTTCAGGCTATATTGGACTTCAGTTGAGACACTGGGCCCCCAGTCTGCACATTTTGCATTATCGCATGCTTATTGACACTACCTCGGCTTACTGCTGGCACTAAACCTCCCTTTAGACAAAACAACTACTAGCTTTTGTGGGTGTCGTCAAAAATCCATGTTTTTATTTGATGGCGAAACAATACTGGTGTCCATATGTTCTTCAACCATAAAAAACTATTTCCACTAAAGTCCCTGAAGAAGAGGTTTCTACCTTGAAACGTCGGACCACATGGAATAGTTGGTTGAGTGTATATGCACATCTTCTTATTCGCACCAGTTTTGCCAATTTTAATATTTTCTACTATATATTTCTGTATGTTATTTTTCTATATTTTTGTGTAATAAATAAAATCATATATCAATTTTATATTTTCAATCAAATTTTTGTTCTGAGTGACCTAAAAAGTCCCACCCCAAGGGGATCTTCCAAAATATGCAAATAAAATTGATGTCCTTTTTTTCCCCCACAAAAAGAGTTTTCTTTTGGTGGTATTTGATCACCTGTGCGATTTTTTTTTTTTTTAAACAAAAAAAGAGTAACAATTCTGGAAAAAAAAATATATATATATTTTTCACTTTCTGCTATATAACATTCCCGAATTTTTTTTTTTTATCTAAATTTTTTAACATTTTAGGCCAATTTTTTTTCTGCTACATCTTTTTGGTAAAAAAAATCAAAAAAAAAAAAAAAAAATCGCAAAAATATTTTGTTTGGTTTGCGCAAAAGTTATTGCGTCTACTAACTACGGGAAAGATTTATGTCATTTTTATTGTTTTTTTTTTTACTAGTAATGGCGGCAATCTGCGATTTTTAGCGGGACTGCGACATTGCGGCGGACAGATCGGACCCCTTAGCTGCAGGCGCGCAACCGACGTAGAGCTACATCGGTTCGCACAGGAGGGCCGTCAAAACTGCGGCAGGCGGTCTGGAAGCGCTTAAGGCCAATTTGTATTCTGCTACATATTGTTGGTAAAAAAAAATCCTAATAGGCGTATTTTGATTGGTTTGCGCAAAAGTTTTCGCTTCTACAAACTAGGGGAAAGATTTGTCATTTTTATTTATTTTTTATTTTTTTACTAGTAATGGCGGCAATCTTTACCAGGACTGTGACATTGCGGTAGACAGATCAGACCTCTAGCTAAAAATTTTTACACTTTTGAGGGGACCAGTGACATTACTACAGTAATCAGTGCTAAAAATATGCACTGTTACTGTAATAAAGACACTGGCAGGGAAGGGGTTAACACCAGGGGTGATCAAAGGGTTAAGTGTGAGCCTAGGGGGTGTTTTATAACTGTATGGGGGAGGGACTTGTGAAATGAACACAGAGACCTGTGATCCTATATAGGAGGATCACAGGTCCTCTGTGATCATTTTAGAGAGAACAACGATCTGCTGTGTTTACAACAGCTGACCGTCCTTCTCTCTCAGCAAGGAGCGATCGCGGCACCCCCAGGAGTGCTCCCACAGCCCAGCCAGCCTTCCGAAGTATATCTGCGGCGGGCGGTCGGCACGTGGTTAAACGTAAATCGCATGATCTGGTACCGTACTAGAAACATTTTTCTGCTTGTCCCATCGGATAATTTTGCACGACCTGTCCTGATCGGCTCTTGAAAGCTGTGTACTAACGGTCAGATTATTGTACAATCGCTTCAAAAGCGGTATTTTGCGTACGATTTTCTGATCGAGGAACATTCATTAAGCCTAGGTTCACACTGAGGCCGTTTTGAAATTGTGCGAGTTTAGCTGAACTCACACGATTTCAGGCCAAGATTTTAGTCTGAATTCGGGGGCGATTTCACAGACATCTGTGCGGGTTCCTGCACAGATGTCTATGGAAATCACTCCCCCAATTGCCAAAAGTAGTACAGCAATTACTTTTGGGAATCGGTGCGGTGCCGTAAAGTCGGCATTGCACTGATTCGGACGGTGCCATTGCCGGCAATTGTCTCCGATTTGACATGCGATTTGACAACGTGGACGTGAGCTAAGAAGGGAGTACTAGTTCCAAAGAGGGAAGAAAGGCATCCATTCCAGAGGGATTGGCGGGAGTTGTAAAAAAAAGCCTGTGATTAGCAGGAGTGAGGTGAGCATACAATCCACCTGGTGGTGGTGGCACATGTTCATCAATATAAGAAGAATTTAGAGGAGCACGGCGGTGGAATAAATGTACACAGGAGACTTTAATATTTATTTTTATTTCATTTTCATTCACATATTTTTTGTTCATATATTGTGACACATAACGAGTTGTGAATATTACATTGCAGTGTATGGTTGTTCAGTAGCGTTGCACCACATAGTTTACCAAACTTGAACTTAACATTTGTCATTTTTAAATTTTAATGAAATAGAGTTATTATTAATATTTCCAAAACCCAATAAAGTGGGCGGGGCCTCATTTTTCCCACATCCTGGCTTGTGTGTATTTATTTATTTATTTCTATAGTCATTTGTTTTGGGTTTTGGGAAGGAATATGGGGTGTACCATACTGCACTGCTCCCTAATTCACATCAGAGTTGCCACTGTCATGTAGCCTGTACCTGCCTGCATTTCAGTGGGATGAAAAATTTCCCTAGGGAGCATGGCTATCACATTGTCCTTGTGGATTTACAAGCCTGTAGTTTGTCAATGGGCGCCTGGCGCTGGTGGCACATGTTCATCTGTAGAAGAAGACTTAAGAGGAGCACGGCGGTGGAATATATATATACAAGAGACTTCAATATTTATTTTTATTTTATTTCATTTTTATTCATACATTTTTTGTTCATATATTGTAACACATAATGAGTTGTTAATATTAGATTTGCAGTGTATGGTTGTTCCGTAGCGCTGCACCACATCGTTTACCAATATTGTTCACTTTAGTGTAGTGGAATCACTAAGGCTCCATTCACATCTAGGCATTTTTGGGTGATTTTCTGCTTTAAGCTTCAGCTCTAAAAAAGACAAATCCCATTCATTTCAATGGCCCCTGTTCAAATCTGAGCATTCTGTCGCCTTAAACAAAATGCCCTTTGCTCAAAAAAGTACATCTACTTTTTTGGCAGATTATAGGCATTTTTATTTTTGTAAAAATGTTTTTTTAATTGGTCACGCCTGCACAAAATTGCTGCAAAACTCCTACAAAACGCCTGAAAAAACGCCCCAAAAAAATGCCTAAAAAAGGCCTGTAAAAATAGCAACGCCTAGATGTGAACATAGCCTAATGGCCATAAAAATTCGAAAATCAGACGATCTTCGTTTTTTTGTTTTTTTTTGCATGCTAGTCGCAGATCAAAAATGTTACCAAAGTTACAAAAATTCTCATACAACAGGATAAAAATTCAGAAGTGATGTAATGTGTTGTAGAGTATTTGTATAGTATTTTCGGGCAACAACTATGTCCGAAAATCGTACAATCTGGTCTCGTACAAGAAACATTTTTGTGCTTGTCCGATCAGATAATATCTGTCGTGATCAACTGCTCAAAGCTCTGTACTAATGATCCGATTATCGTACGATCGATTCGAAAGCGGTATTTTCCATCCGATTTTCAGATCGTGTGTACGGGCCATTATAGGTGCCCAATGGCAACTGATTATTTGCTAAACATTGATTCTGAAAGTTTACACACTTATTTATTTGAATTGTCAGTGTATGGCATGGGTGTCCAACCTTTTGGCTTCTCTGGGCCACATTGAGTGTAGTGAAATTTTCTTGGGCCGCATATAAAATATATACTATAGTTAAGGTATATAAGTAATAAAACACCGCCGTGCCCTTTTCACGCCGCTGTGCCCCCCTCACACTTATTTAACTAGAGGATGATCAAATGAAATGGAATCAGTATACAGAGGTTTACTTCTGAGAGATATTAAAGGAACACTCTAACCACCATGACCACTTCAGTGATTTGAAGTGGTGATGGTGGTAAGAGTCAGAAACACTGCACATGCTGGGATATTTACAGTTATGTGCTGGGGTTAGTTGCACCCCTAGCACATATGACAGCCAGAAAAGGTCATGTCCTTATTATTACATGTATGAACAAGGACATGACATATTATGACAAAACACAACTAGTTATTAAACATATTGCAATAATTTACACATGCTAATGCACATACCTTTTCTACTTATTTTGCAGACTGCTGGCGATTACTGCTGGTGGGTAATGCTGGTTATGCGGGTACTGCTGAAGGAAGCAGCGGCTGCAGTAGAGAGCAGTGCCGCTGTTATACGAAGTCCTGCCTCCTGGACTGGCTCCTATGATAGACGTCACCAATGTGCTGTCTATCATAGGAGCTGGTCCAGGAGGCGGGGTTTCGTATGACAGCGGCCGCCGGGTAAGCAGAAGAACTCGCTCTGTTTGTAATCTGGCGGCGCTTGCCCCCCCTCCTTCCCTCCAAGGCAGCCTCTGCCTGCAGTTAGTTGGAAGCTGCTGTGGCCATGCCCCCGACTTGACTTCCTTCCTCCCCAGAAAAAGAAAAAAAAAATTGGCAGGGGGCAGTGGGCCGCATTGCCTGCAGCTCTGGGCCGCATGCGGCCCCCGGGCCGCAGGCTGGACATGCCTGGTGTATGGTTTGTTTGGGTTAGGTTAGTTGGTTAAAAAGTATCAATCCACAGGTGGCGCTGATTGTATAAACTTGATTGAAGTTCAAGTTGGCTAAATTGGATTGCCCATATCTATTGTCCCGCTGATTCCAGATATTTCTAATAAAGGCTATGTCACTTTATGGGTAGTTCACCTTATACTGTCTTATTACTTATTGTTGTTGGGCTCTGCATAGCTGACTTTAACCACCTCTGGACCGGAAGGTTTTACCCCCTTAAGGACCAGGCCATTTTTTGCGATACGGCACTGTGTTGTTTTAACAGAAAATTGCGCAGTCGTGCGACGCTGTACCCAAATAATTATATATATAATTGATGCCCATTGTTTCCCCACAAATATAGCTTTCTTTTGGTGGTATTTGATCACCTGTGCGATTTTTTTTTCTTTGCACTATAAACAAAAAAAGAGCGATCTTTCTGGAAAAAAAACAATATTTTTTAATTTCTGCTATATAACATTCCCAATAAAAAAAAATAAAAAAATCTAATTTTTTCAGCGTTTTAGGCCAACATCTATTCTTTTATATATTTTTGATCACGTCTACAAACTAGGGGAAAGATTTATGTCATTTTTATTTATTTATTTATTTATTTTTACTAGTAATGGCGGCGATCAGCGATTTTTAGCAGGACTGCGATATTGCAGTGGACAGATCGGACACTTAACTGACATTTTTCACACTTTTGGGGGGACTAGTGACATTACTACAGTAATCAGTGCTAAAAATATGCACCGTTACTGTACTGATGACACTGGCAGGGAAGGGATTAACACCGTTGGCGATAAAAGGGTTAAATGTGTCCCTAGGGGGTGCTTTCTAACTGTGAGGGGATGGACTTATGGAATGAACACAGAGACCTGTGTTCTTAAATAGGAGGAACACAGAATCCCTGTGTTTATTACTGACAGAACATCGGTCTGCCATGTTTACAATGCTCTGTCTCCATGGGGAGCGATCATGGGTGGCCGGCGGCAATTTTATTCGCCGAACCCGCTGATTGGCTCCCCCTGTAGCCAATCGGCACTTGCGCTCGTGCACCCCCACTAGAGGCCCTGCAAAACAACGTAGTTATGTCGTTTCGTGGAACAGAGCCGACTTGCTGCATATATGTACTGCTGGCGGTCAGTAAATGGTTAATGCCATCGCCCTGGTTTAGATGCTAAGAAAAACCCAAATAAACACCATTAAAAAAAAAAGCGAAAAACAAGTGCATAAGCTTCATGTGATATTTTAAAGTCACGTATTGTCACGCGACAATCGTGGGAAAATCTCACCTTGTTTGAGAATAAATAGTACCCAAATGAACTTTTTGTGTTTTTCAGAGATTGCCATGCGATTTGGAATTGCGGGAGGAATCCGCCCGTGATTCCAAATCGCAAAGTGTGAACAGTGCCTAATGCTGGCTATACACGTATAGATTTTCATTGGGAAATTTTTGTTTTAGAAAAATTCATTTGATTTTCCAATCGTTAGTGGGGCCTGATCGATGTCCGTTTTCGACTACAGTGACAGGAAAATTTGAAGGGGCAAGAAGGAAAACTTTTCTCAATCTAGCAAATTTTCGGGCAGTGTATGTGGTTATCGCTCAGAAATTACAGTCATTTTAAAATTGAATGTTAAAAGCAAAAGACAATTTTTGAACAACATTTGTCCATTCATCAAACGTTTAAAGAATTTTCGTACGAATATTCTCGTCCAAAAATCTATGTGTATGGCCAGCATAAAACTCAGGCTGACTTAATTTACCCCTACCAACCACACTGCTACAAACAGTATCCACCCACAAAGTGCATGACATGACCCCATAAAGTTTGACTTTGATAAAGAAAACAAGAAACCCGGGAAGGTTGGGTGGGGAAAGTGATCTGGTGGTCAGACGAAACATCCTGAGGTAACTGCTGACTGCCTCAGGGACAAGATATATAAAGGGTAAGGGGTCACAGGGATTGGACAGCTGTTTTCCCTCCAAAACATGACTCACCAATCCAATAGTCAGCTGATTATCCACTCAGCTTGGTGATAGCCGAACAATCCGCCCAGCGACAGCGTTCCTGCCCAGCAACTCCAAACGGCCTGGTACCTGAAAGAGAAGAAGAAAGAACCAGAAAGCAGCCCAGGAATTTCATCAAAACTAAACATGTAATGTAGTTAAGGTAATGTAATCAGTGAAATACTAATAAATGAAAGAAAAGAAGGTGACAGAGGCCACAATTCTGTGGGGCCACTTCCCTATTCTTTCTGTGGCGCCTAGCATTAAAGGAAGCTGCTTCACTGGCAGGATTACAGGTGCTGTGTTTGAGGAGCTTTGCAGGAGACTTAGGCCCCATTTACACCTCAACGTTTTGCAGCTTGAAGCTCCAAATCGCTGGAGGAGAAAAATCAAATATTCTCTAAGGAGATGGGTCACATCTCCACTCAAAGTCGCCTAAAGGCCAAACGCCTGAAGCGCAAAAAAGTTCTGGAGCTTTTTTTGTAGCTCGAATCGGGCAGATTGGAGCGTTTTTGGCACAGTTTTATTCCCACAGAAATAAGTGGAGACGCATCATTCGTGAGTTTTTGTGTCCATATGCGCATTTTGCCATGCGTATTGTCGCAATTTTCTGCTCAAATGAAAAAATTTAAAAAATAAAATACTAATATATGAATAAATTAATGTAAAATAAATACAGAAATAACATGAATCATCATAAATAATAAATACATTAAATAAATGAATAATATGTAATAATACATAAATAATAATTAACCCCTAACCTTAAAAAAATGACAAAAAATTATTATTAATATAATAATAATAATACATAAACACCCAACCCCCCCCAAAAAAAATTACTATTACTAAAATATTAATTTATTTATTTTGTGTTAGGGTTAGGGTGTTTATTTATTAATTTTATTTTATTTAATTTTTTTAAGGGTTAGACGTTTAGGTTTAGGTTAGGGGTTAATTATTTTTTTATTATTACTTAGTACTCATTTATTGAATGTATTTGTTATTAATTGTTTATGATTATTTTTATTTATTTGTGTATTTATTTATTTTTTATAAATGCAATGTTTATTGAGGAGAAAAAGGCATACAAAATCAACAAGAGCAATGAAATACATCCGAACATCAAGGAGTTCTAATAGGGCGATGCAAAGGGTGGACCCGGGGCACAGAGCAGTGCGTCCCAAGCCCAACCATTGTGTGACAATAGCGAATGAAAATTTGCTATTGTCACACCGCTCCTCCTCCTGGCCAATCAGGAAGCGCGTCCGATACACGCTTCCTGATTGGTTGCAAGGCAAACCCCATGCCATTGGCCAAGGAGGAGGCGGGAGCGGGAGGACTGGAGGAGACGCGCTGCCGGGACCGAGGAGAAGCCGATGCCGAGAGACTGATGAGAAGCCGCCTGCCGCCGCTGCTGCTCCAGGTAAGTAACGCACGCTGATCTTTGCATTGGGGGAATGTATGCTGGTCACTGCATTGAAGGGGGCACGCACGCTGATCTCTGCATTGGGGGAATGTATGCTGGTCACTGCATTGAAGGGGGCACGCACGCTGATCTCTGCATTGGGGGAATGTATGCTGGTCACTGCATTGAAGGGGGCACGCACGCTGATCTCTGCATTGGGGGAATGGTATGCTGGTCACTGCATTGAAGGGGGCACACACGCTGATCTCTGCATTGGGGGCATGTATGCTGGTCACTGCATTGAGGGCATGTATGCTGGTCACTGCATTGGGGGCATGTATGCTGGTCACTGCATTGGGGGAATGTATGCTGGTCACTGCATTGGGGGCATGTATGCTGGTCACTGCATTGGGGGAATGTATGCTGGTCACTGCATTGGGGGCATGTATGCTGGTCACTGCATTGGGGGAATGTATACTGGTCACTGCATTGGGGGCATGTATGCTGGTCACTGCATTGGGGGCATGTATGCTGGTCACTGCATTGGGGGCATGTATGCTGGTCACTGCATTAGGGGAATGTATGCTGGTCACTGCATTGGGGGAATGTATGCTGGTCACTGCATTGTGGGCATGTATGCTGGTCACTGCATTGGGGGAATGTATGCTGGTCACTGCATTGAAGGGGGCATGTACGCTGGTCTCTGCATTGAAAGGGGCATGTACGCTGGTCACTGCATTGAAGGGGGCATGTACGCTGGTCACTGCATTGAAGGGGGCATGTACGCTGGTCACTGCATTGAAGGGGGCATGTATGCTGGTCACTGCTTTAAAAGGGGGCATGTACGCTGGTCACTGCATTGAAAGGGGGCATGTACGCTGGTCACTGCATTGAAGGGGGCATGTACGCTGGTCACTGCATTGAAAGGGGGCACGCTGGTCACTCTGCATTGAAAGGGGGCACGCTGGTCACTCTGCATTGAAAGGGGGCACGCTGGTCTCTTTGCATTGAAAGGGGGCACACTATACCTTAATTACTGAAGGCCCCTTTCACACTTTTGCGACCTCAAAGTCACGCAATTTTTTACAGCCTTTTTTGCCGCAAAGCAATGCCTATTACATTTTTCTGTTTGCGCCCCCCCAAAAAATTTTTGAGCACCAGCCGCCACTGAAACCATGTGGACTTAAATCGGAGTTCTGGCCATGAAAAAAAAATTTCAATAAAAATACCCCTGGGACAGTCAGGGCTAGTACATTCCACAATGGATAGCCTCTGTACTGTCCCGGGTCGCACTTACCTGCAAGAAGAAATACTTACCTTTAAAATTTCTTCTCCAGCGCTGCCATCTCGGATGTGGGCAGCTAAAGCCAGCGCTATCCTCTTCTGCGTCCTCTTCCGTGTCCTCTTCTCCCAGAATGCGCCTGCACCTGCCCCGCTCGTCACTTCCGGTGCGGCGCCGTATTCCCAGAAGCTGTTTAGCAGGGAATGCGGCGCCTCACCGGAAGTGACGAGCGGGGCCGGTGCCGTCGCATTGATTCCTGGGAGCGAAACTCCCGCAGAAGATTAGGTAGAGAGATGATAAGTGGCTTTTGTGTATTTATTTTACATTTATTTATTCATTTATTATTATTATTATCATTAGTAGTAGTAGTAGTAGTAGTAATGCTTGAGGTGATTGTAACCGTATTAATGCACTTGCGACAGAAACAATTGAGTACTGTTCGTGATACTTTTTTTATTTGCACTAACATTGCCCATCCAGATGCATGCCTTTCTTCCTTCTGGTTGGGTTCAGACTAGTGCAATGCGAGACCATGCATGTGATTCACACCACATTGCTGTGCACATCACATGCAATGTCTGTGTGATGCAAATCCAGCCATACAGTTTGTATAGCTGAAATTGCATCGCATTCGCACCAAAATGGTGCTGTACCTTTTTTTTTTTTTTTGGTCTGCACTGAAATTGGATCGCATGGGTGTTCAGACTCATGCGGTTCAAATCTATCCAATTCCACAAATCACACTGTGTTCTGTGAGGCTGTCATTAACTTCATATTGACACCCGCAACGGTTCGCAGAGAGCAGTGTAAACTGCCTGTGAGTCAGATGCGATGCGGGAACCCCCACAGGAATCGCTGTGGTTCCCGCATCGAACCAGTATGAACCTAGCCTCAAAGTAGAAACAATTGAGTACTGTCCGTGATACTTTTTTATTTACACTAACATAAAAAATTTTAGGACGAGCTTTCTGGGTATGTCCCCTTCTTCAAGTTATCAAGATGAGTACTGCTGGCACCTAGAAGAAGGGGACATACAGTGAGGGAAAAAAGTATTTTATCTCCTGCTGATTTTGTATGTTTGCCCACTGACAAAGAAAAGAAATGATAAAATTTTAACGGTAGGTTTATTTTAACAGTGAGAGACAGAATAACAACAAAAAAACCCAGAAAAATGCATTTCAGAAAAGTTACAAATTGATTTGCATTTTAATGAGTGAAATAAGTATTTGATCCCCTATCAATCAGCAAGATTTCTGGCTCCCAGGTATCTTATATACAGGTAAAGAGCTGAGATTAGGAGCAGGCACTCTCTTAAAGGCTTGTTACCTGTATAAAAGACACCTGTCCACATAAACAATCAATCCATCAGATTCCAATCTCTCACCATGGCCAAGACCAAAGAGCTATCCAAGGATGTCAGGGACAAGATTGTACACCTACACAAGGCTGGAATGGGCTTCAAGACCATCCCCAAGCAGCTTGGTGAGATTATTTGCAAATGGATGAAACCCAAAATAACTGTCAATCTCCCTTGGTCTGGGGCTCCATGCAAGATCTTACCTCATGGAGTTTCAATGATCATGAGAACGAGAGGAATCAGCCCAGAACTACACAGGTGAATCTTGCCAATGATCTCAAAGCAGCTGGGACCATAGTCACCAAGGAAACAATTGGTAACACAATACGCCATGAAGGACTGAAATCCTGCAGCGCCCGCAAGGTCCCCTTGCTCAAAAAAGCACACGTACAGGCCTATTTGATGTTTGCTAATGAACATCTCAATGATTCAGAGGAGAACTGGGTGAAAGTGTTGTGGTCAGATAAGACCTAGTGCAGTGCTCCTAATCTCAGCTTGTTACCCGTATAAAAATAAGACACCTGTCCGCAGAAGCAATCAATCAGATTCCATTCTCTCCACCATGGCCAAGACCAAAGAGCTGTCCAAGGATGTCAGGGACGAGATTGTAGACCTACAAAAGGCTGGAATAGGCTACAAGACCATTGCCAAGCAGCTTGGTGAAATTACTCACAAATGGAAGAAACACAAAATAACTGTCAATCTCCCTTGGTCTGGGGCTCCATGCAAGATCTTTCCTCATGGAGTTTCAATGATCATGAGAACGAGAGGAATCAGCCCAGAACTACACAGTAGAATCTTGCCAATGATCTCAAAGCAGCTGGGACCATAGTCACCAAGAAAACAATTGGTAACAAAATATGCCAAGAAGAACTGAAATCCTGCAGCGCCCGCAAGGTCCTCCTGCTCAAGAAAGCACATGTACAGGCCCATCTGAAGTTTTCTAATGAACATCTCAATGATTCAGAGGAGAACTGGGTGAAAGTGTTGTGGTCAGATGAGACCAAAATCAAGCTCTTTGGCATCAACTCAACTCGCCAAGTTTGGAGCAGGGGGAATGCTGGCTATGACCCTAAAAACATCCCAACCATCAAAGGTGGAAACATTTTGCTTTGGGGGTGTTTTTTCTGCTAAGGGCACAGAACAACTTTACCGACCAAAAGGACGATGGACGGGGCCATGTACCATCAAATCTTGGGTGAGAACCTTCTTCACTCAGTCAGGGTATTGAAAATGGGTTGTGGATGGGTATTCCAGCATGACAATGACCCGAAAACCCAAGGCAACAAAGGAGTGGCTCAAGAAGAAGCACATTAAGGTCCTAGAGTGGCCTAACCAGTCTCCAGATCTTAATCCCATAGAAAATATGTAGAGGGAGCTGAAGGTTCAAGTTACCAAACGTCAGCCTTGAAACCTTAATGACTTGGGGAGGATCTGCAAAGAGGAGTGGGACAGAGTCCCTGCTGAGATGTGTGCAAACCTGATGGACAACTACAAGAAACGTCTGACCTCTGTGATTGCCACAAAGGTTTTGCCACCAAGGACTAAGTCATGTTTTGCGAAGGGGTCAAATACTTATTTCACTCAATAAAATGCAAATCAATTTATAACTTTTTTAAATGCTTTTTTCTGGATTTTATTGTTGTCATTCTGTCTCTCACTGTCAAAGAGGTTGCAAACCCGAGAAAAAAAAAAAAAAAAACCTGTAAGACAAAGGTATAATGAGCTAGTATGCATCGCATACTAGCTCATTATGAAATACTTACCTGAATACTAACCCTGAAGTAGCGCCCACTCACCACTGAGACGGCTGACATCTTCCCCTGTGTTTCTTCCGGGTTTGCAGGCTCCGGCGATGTGAGTGTCCAGAGCCACGGCACAGGCTCTAAAGGTTCAGCACTGTAAGCCGGTGTTCTGTCTAATAATGCCTCCCATCGAAAAATGTGTCCTCATGTGTACACCTTTACATCCGTGCCTCCCGTTGAAAAATGTGTCTCTATCAGAGTACATCTTTACATCAGTGTCCCCATCAGAGTCCTCCTTTACATCCAGTGTCCCCATCAGAGTGCCCCTTTTCATTAGAATCCCCATCAGAGTCCTCCTTTACATCAGTGTCCCCATCAGAGTACACCTTTACATCAGGTTTCTTCATCAGAGTGCCCCTTTATATCAGGTTTCTTCATCAGAGTACCCCTTTAACTCAGCATCCCCATCAGAGTCCTCTTTTACATCAGTGTCCCCATCAGAGTGCCCCTTTACCTCAGGTGTCCCCATCAGAGTGCCCCTTTACATCAGTGTCCCCATCAGAGTCCTCCTTTACATCAGTGTCCCCATTAGAGTGCCCCTTTACATCAGGTGTCCCCATCAGATTGCCCCTTTATATCAGGTGTCCCCATCAGAGTGCTCCTTTACATCAGTGTTCCCATCGGAGTGTCCCTTTAAATCAGTATCCCCATTAGAGTACCCCTTAACATCAGTGCCCCATCAGAGTCCTCATTTACATCAGTGTCCCCATCAGAGTGCCCCTTAACATCAGTGCCCCATCAGAATCCTCATTTACATCAGTGTCCCCATCAGAGTGCCCCTTTACATCAGGTGTCCCCATCAGAGTACCCCTTTACATCAGGTGTCCCCATCAGAGTTCCCCTTACATCAGTGTCCCCATCAGAGTACCCCTTTACATCAGTGTCCCCATCAGAGTCCTCCTTTACATCAATGTCCCCATCAGAGTGCCCCTTTATATCAGGAGTCCCCATCAGAGTGTCCCTTTACATCAGGTGTCCCCATCAGAGTTCCCCTTTACATCAGTGTCCCCATCAGAGTACCCCTTTACATCAGTGTCCCATCAGAGTACCCCTTTACATCAGTGTCCCCATCAGAGTCCTCTTTTACATCAGTGTCCCCATCAGAGTGCCCCTTTACATCAGTGTCCCCCATCAGAGTACCCCTTTACATCAGTGTCCCCATCAGAGTGCCCCTCTACATCAGTGTCCCCATCAGAGTGCCCCTCTACATCAGTGTCCCCATCAGAGTGCCCCATTACATAAGTGTCTCTGTCAGAGTGCCTCTTTACATCAGTGTCCCCTTCAGAGTGCCCCTCTACATCAGTGTCCCCATCAGAGTGCCCCTCTACATTAGTGTCCCCATCAGAGTGCCCCATTACATCAGTGTCCCCGTCAGAGTACCTCTTTACATCAGTGACCCCATCAGAGTGACCCTTTACATAAGTGTCTCTGTCAGAGTGCCTCTTTACATCAGTGTTCCCGTCAGAGTGCCTCTTTACATCAGTGTTCCCGTCAGAGTGCCCCTTTACATCAGTGTCCCCCTCAGAGTGCCTCTTTACATCAGTGACCTCATTAGAGTGCCCCTTTACATCAGTGTCCCCGTCAGAGTGCCTCCTTACATCAGTGTCCCCATCAGAGTGCCCCTCTATATCAGTGTCCCCATCAGAGTGCCCCTTTACATCAGTGATCCCATCAGAGTGCCCCTTTACATAATTGTCCCTGTCAGAGTGCCTCTTTACATCAGTGTCCCCATCAGAGTCCTCTTTTACATCAGTGTCCCCGTCAGAGTGCCTCTTTACATCAGTGTCCCCGTTAGAGTGCCTCCTTACATCAGTGTCCCCATCAGAGTGTCCCTCTACTTCAGTGTCCCCGTCAGAGTGCCCCTTTATGTGTCCCAGGCAGAGCTGTGTGTTCTGTACTCATGATAATATTCCCGCAATTTCCCACTAAGAATCGCAAATAAGAATAATCCACCCAATGAGAATAGATTTCCGTTGCGCGCATGCGCAGATAGAGCAGAGTGCGAGGCAGAATCTGACATTTAGATTCTAGTCCCTCCGCGCTCTATCTCTCGTTGGATAATGCATTCGACAAACTGCACATGGCAGTGTAATCGTCATGCCAGCTGATCGAGATATCAGCGGGAGTGGCGTCACGTACTGTGCATGTGCAGTTCATCGGATGCATTTTTCGACGGGAGGCATTATTCGACAGAACACCGGACCTTCAAAGCCCATGCGTGGGTGACATCATCAGCTGCATGCACTCTGAATATCTCCTAAACTGTAGGAAATAGATAGAAATAAGAGATATCCACAGTACATAAAGGTAAGCCTTTTTATAGGCTGTAGGTACAATTAAAAAAGACTTTACTTCCTCTTTAAATTAAACCTACCATTAAAATGATAGGCTGATCATTTCTTTGTCAGTGAGCAAACGTACAAAATCAGCAGGGGACCAAATACTTTTTTCCCTCCCTGTACCCCAACAGCTTGTCCTGAAAAATTGCATGTTATTGTACATAAGAAACAAGTATCGTGGACAGTACTCAATTGTTTCTACTTTAAAGGAAGAAAGGCAGGCATCTAGTTGGGTAACTACCCTTTTTTTTTTTCAGTTTATTGTAAATCAGCTGAATGAGAAACAAAGGTGGTGCAATGTGTTTTGCATGTTTTAGATTCCTACTATCAGCTCTCATCCTACATCCTCTTACTGTACTGCAGCAGGAAAGTGAGTTGCAGCGCAGCTCTTGTCCACTAGGGGGCCCGTAGACTACAGCCATCCAGACTGTGCAGGCTGCTGCTGCCTGTCACAAAGTTTTCACTCCCTTGCTGAGTTTTCATGTCGTGACAGCAGATTATATACAACCCTGATCAGCATCGGAATAAAGCTGCGACCCAGTAGTTGAATAATAAGGTGTATGTACTTAGATATGCATGCATGACTTTGGATGGCCTATCTTGTGAGAAATCTGACATTTCAGATGCCTGTACAGTGTACACCCATCCCCCTGTAACACATTGACTCATTTATCATGTCCTCCATGATGCAGAGAACAGGAATCACCCTTGAGCGTCGGCAGGAGGGATGAAGGTGTGGCCTGATGTAGAAATGAAGTCGTACTTCCATGTGTGTGCCCTGTTCTCTGCCCTCCCCCAAACCTGCAACGTGTACACCTAGCAGCAAAGGATGCTAGATGGGGGAGGATGGGAGGAAGAAAGGAAGGAGTCCAGTCTTCTGCAGTCAGCAGCCATTCATCAGCCCTTCCTAAGACAGGCCAAACAGGTGTTCATCTCATGTGACAGTTCACCCAGGGGGAGGGGGGCTGGAATCTGGGCTCTGCCTGCCATTGCACAATGTGGAGGGCTGCAGAATGGTACCCTGCCTGGGAACAGGGATGTGCAGGGGGCTAAAAACAATCCAAGCTCCAACTCCTTTAAAAGGCATGTATGTACAAGCTGGGAGATGACTGCCATACTTTGCCTTAGGATGCTTAGAGCACAAGCTTAGAAAAGCTTGGGAGAGGATGTGTGATGCTGGCACGCCAGCGGTATAACACGGCTCCTTTGTAGTAACTGTCCGTGATCCTTTTTTTTTTTTATTTGCAGTAAGGGCTTATTCACACGTGCGGCTACCATAGCCAGGCCTATGAAAAGTGATCAGTGGTGGAATGCTTTTCAGAAGGCAATTAACCACTTAAGCCCCGGAGGATTTGGCTGCTCAAAGACCAGGGCCTATTTTGTGATTCGGCACTGCGTGACTTTAACAGACAATTGCACAGTCGTGCAACGCTGTACCCAAATGAAATTGATGTCCTTTTTTTACCACAAACAGAGCTTTCTTTTGGTGGTATTTGATCACCTGTGCGATTTTTATTTTTTGCGCTATAAACAAAAAAAGAGCGTCAATTTTGAAAAAATAATATTTTTCACATTTTTTTATGAAATTCCCCCAAAAAAATTTAAAAATCAAAATTTTCTAACATTTTAGGCAAATGTGTTTTCTGCTACATATTTTTGGTAAAGAAAATCGCAATAAGTGCAAAAGTTATTGCGTTTACTAACTAAGGGAAAGATTTATGTAATTTTTATTGTTTTTTTTTAACTGGTAATGGCGGCGATCTGCAATTTTTTTTTGCGGGACTGCGACATTGCGGCGGACAGATCGGACCCCTGACTAACATTTTTGACACTTTTGGGAGTACCAGTGACATTACTACAGTAATCAGTTCTATACATATGCACTGTTACTGTAAAAATGACACTGGCAGGGAAGGGGTTAACTTTATTAGAGATCCAGGGGTTAAGTATGTCCCTAGGGGCGTGATTCTAACTGTCAAGGGGCTTTTCATGTAACCACAGAGACATACAATCCTACATAGCAGGATCGTATAGTCTCTGCTGTTACTCCAGGGAGAATGACAGGCGGCTTTGTTTACATTAGCCGCCTGCCTTTCTCCCTTTCCAGTGGGAGATCGCGAGTGACCGGCAGACATCGGAGCCGCCAGTCACTTGCGCGGGGATGGCCGTGAACGATCGGGGCGGGAGAGCGCCTCCGGCGGCGCGCGCTCGCCCCCTACAGACTCCTGGGCGAGCGACATAGTACTACGTCGCTTTGCCCAGGAGGGGCTGACTGCCGCAGTAAATGTACTTGTGGCGGTCGGCAAGCGGTTAAAGTAGTTGTAAACATTCACCTTGTAAAACAACCCACTCAGTGTATAGATTAAAATAAAAAAATCTAAATTAAATTTTTTCCCTTTTTTTTTTTTATAAGTGATCATCTTCCCGTTTATCTCAGCTGCATAAGAGCTGGGGGAGGAGAAGCAGAAAGCAAACAAAGTGGTTGTAAACATTCACCTTGTAAAACAACTCACTCAGTTTGAAATAGAAATAAAAGGCAAAACATTTTTGTATAGATTAAAAAAAAAAAAAAATTCTGAATATCTTTTTTTTCCCTTTTTTTTTTATAAGTGATAACCTTCCCTCTGTTCTCAGCTGTATAAGAGCTGGGGAAGGAGAACACTGAGCTTCCCAGTGAAAGGATGTGCTGGAGGTAAGTGTCATGACAAGTCTGATCATTGGAGGAGAGCAGGCTGAGTTTCCATCCAGCATACCTAGAGAACTGACCGAGTTTCCAGCATACCTAGAGAACTGACCATGGTGTGCTCTCCTGCTTAGTGTGGTCAGTTTTTAATAGGAAAGCAGGGGGACTGGCAGGAACACCAGGGATTTTATACAAAGGAAGCGATACAAAGAGAATAGGTTACTTTCACATACAAGTACATGGTACAGCAGGCACATATTTTAGGATTGTAAAGTGTTGGGGTAACAAACACTTTAAGCCTCAAAAAAATTGCACCAGCCACACAGTTACAGGGCAGTTTTGTCTTGCCCCCATTCATATAAATGGGTCTGGTACGGCATTAAAGGGGTCACTACATTTCATTTTTGTGGCAGCATGATGTGCACAGCATGAACATTTGAATGCCCTTGTTCGTAGTAAAACCATGGCTCAACCACCTGAATTTCTTGCCTCCTGGCCATTTGTATAAATGAACCCCTAACAGTCAATATAAAGCTGGGTTCACACTATTGCGAATTGGATGCGAATTAACTGCATCCTATTCGCATATCAGGAAACTGTGACTGGCTCTCTATGGAGCTGGTTCGCATGTCTCCGGAGCTGCTCTGGTGTGAATTACACAGGAGTCCTGTGCACCTTCTGGTCCATTTCAGGTCTGAATTTAGCCAAAAATTTGGACTGAAATGGGACCTGCAACGGTGAAAAGGAACACACCAGACCTCCTGATGTGAGCCGCTCCGTGCAGCAGTGTGAACCCAGCCCTAAATTGAATTATTGGTGCAAATAAAAACAGTATTACAGGCAGTACTCCACTTTGCTGTTGCAAGTGCACTATTATGGCTGCAGTCACCTAATCTTTTGCAGTGTTAGGCCCCTTTCAGACGGGGCGGATACCGTGAAGCGGATCTACCTGCTCAGCGGGGGATCTCTCCTATGATCCATTATGTTGATGACAGGTCCGTGTCTGCTCATCTACGTAGATCGGTCACAGACACAGCCCGCTGTTCGCTATGGGGCGGTCAGATGGAAAAGGACCGATCTGCCGGATAAATGTGGAATGAATCCCCATCTGTCTGTTTTTATCAGATTGGATGCCAGCGGGTGTCAGCGGACATCCCCTGCTCCATAGAGAGCTATGGATGAACTATTCAGGTCCACCTGTCAGTTTTTCAGATCTGTCCGTCAGTGTAAAAGGGTCCTAAGGGCTTGTTCACACCAGCACTCAGTCCCATACACTCTGAAGAGCTCTTTGTTTACTTTTCTGTTCTAGCGCTGAGCTGCATTGAGACGGCTGATATAAGTGAATGGGCACATAGCAGCCGTACAAAGTCACCTGCACAGCTAACTTTGAGCTATATGTATGGATTTATGTGAATTAGACCCTGCATACCTGTGAAACTTGGATGTTCAGGTGAGTCCAGCTGACGCATGGCCATTCATTAATACAGGCTGTCCGCATACAGCTCAGCCCTAGAACAGAAAAGTAAACAAAGAGCTCTTTGCGCTGTACGGAGATGAGTGTTGGTGCGAATGAGCCCTAAGGCCCCTTTCACACAGGCGGACTGTTCAGATCCGCCTGTCCTCTTTTATGGCGGATCTGAACGGATGCCCCATGCATCTCTATGGGGCATCGGATGTCAGCGGAGACATGTCCGCTGACATCCGATCCGTCAAATCTGGACGCATGGAAACCCTATTTTCCATCCGTCCAGCGGATCGGATGGGATTGGATGAGAATGGACAGACGGCCCATTCTCATCCGATTCCCCCATAGAGAGCAGTGGGGACCTGACACCCCTGTCTCCACACACAGCGCGGAGATAGAGCTGCCATCCGCCTACTCAGCGGGGGATTGGCAGATCGATCCCCCGTGGAGAAAAATGGAGTCTGCCGACGGACTCCGTGTGTGAAAGGGGCCTTAGTTAATTTGCACAGACCTTTTTATTCTTTGGCCATTGACAGATTTAAGGGCTTGTTCACACTATGTGCGGTGACCTGCATTTTCTATGTACCCTGTTCACACAACAACGTTGGTATGTTGTGCAGTGTGGAAAAATGCAGCATGTCTGCATTTTTTTGCAGCACACTGGATGGCACCGCTTTCCGAACAAATTAATCAAGTGTTACTTCAAAGAAAGGCAAATATAAAAGAAAAAAAAAGTGTGATGCACCGAAGCATGCATCTTACTACACCCTGCGGGGGGAGATGGGCTTGGGCGTGTTCGGGAGCCCACCTTCCCGATCCTGCCAGGAAGCCAACACTGCACACGGCTAATCACAGGCAGTGAGACATTTTCTGATCTATGCAGCTGCGGACTGGGAAACGTCTCACTGCCTGTGATTAGCCGTGTGCAGTGTTGGCTTCCTGGTGGGATCAGGCAGGTGGGATCCCGAACACGCCCGAGCTCATTCCTACCTGCGGGAGCTCACACGGACAGCTGTAGAATGCTGCGTTTTGAACCAGACCCAAAATGTACAAAAAAAAAACTGCAAGCAGGCGTCATTCACGTGGGCACAACATTTCCTCCTGCAGCATGTATATACTGTGGATACTTCTAGCTGGGCGCTCCAAACAACAGCAGCTGCTCAGCCTGTACAACTGAATGATAGGAGCCATTGCTCCCCACTAGGGATGGGCTCAGGCGTGTTCGGATCGTAGTCCCAACCCACCAGGAAGCCCTCACTGCACACCACCAATCATAGGCAGCGCGTGTATGTGCAGCTATGGGCCCAGGAAATGCCTCATTGCCTATAATTGGCGGTGTGCATTGAGGGATTCCTGGTGGGAATGCTCAAGTGGGTTGGGACTACGATCCAAACACGCCTGAGCCCATCCCTACTCTCCACCACTATAAGCAGATACCCACACGTACCATAGTTACCCAAGGTTAAAGATAGATGTCTGTCCTTGGATGGAGATAGGTTGTGTCCAGGGGCAGACATCTGTTCCTGACAACAAGTAACCACTGGATGTGCGGATAAATGGTTACAGCGATGGAGAGCCATGGCTCCTGTCAGCCTGTCATTCAGTTGTATAGGCTGAGTAGGGGCAGCTGATCGCAACACTTGGGATCAAAGCTGCAGCTATACTTGCAGCAGGGGGGCATTTTTTGCGCATGCGAATAGGGGTTAAGGTGTACTCTAAGTTGTGCCTCCACAGACCTGAACTAATTTCAAGTTAGGACTGCGTTGGGCAAGGCTGCCCAGCGCAAGCCTACCGCATATGGTGAACATGCCTTTACATGAACATGCCAAATAATGCTCTATCCCTGTAGCAATCAGTTTCTGCTCCTAGTGGTTTTTGTAAGCACTAGAACTCTCCTGTGTAGATGAAGCCTAAAGGCCCGTACACACAAGCATTGAGTAACCCATATTTTCGGTATGAGATTAGCATGCAAAAAGAAAACGGACAATTATTTGTCCAATAATCTTACTGTGTGTACCAGGCTTAAGGCCCCTTGCACACCGGACATCTAGCCCTTAGGCCTCATGCACACAAGGCGTTTTACAGCTGCTTTTAGGAGCGTCAGAGGTTTTTTTTTTGCAGCCTAAAAAGGCCCCTCCGTGTTATTCTATGGCCTTATGCACACACAGGCTTTTAGGAGCTGTAAGTGGCATAGGCGTTTTTAAGCTGTAAAAAAAAAACAAGTGCCAGTGCGTTCTGGAGCAGCGTTCGGGTCCTTTCACACGAACGATTTGATCAGATCCGCCTGTCAGTTTTTTTACGACCTGATCGGATCCTCCATGCATCCCGATGGAGCAGCGGATGTCAGCAGAGACATCTCCGCTGACACCCGCTGCTATCCGCTTCCTATCCTGTCCGTGAAATCCGGACAGATCGGATCAGATGGGATCTGATGAGAATGGACAGGCGGTCCGTTCTCATCCGATTCCCCCATAGGGGACAGCGGGGAATCTGACAGTTCCGTCTCCGCACACAGAGCGGAGACGAGCTGTCCATCCGCCTGCTCAGCGGGGATCGGCGGATCGATCCCCTGCTGAGCAGAATGGACCTCATCGGAAGGCGCACAGTGTGAAAGGACCCTTAAGCTGTAAAAACGCCTGACGCTGCTAAAGGCTGCATACAGCGTTAGGCCACGTCAGACGTTTTTAGGCTGCAGTAGTTGGATTTGAGGTTGGAAAATAGAAGCGGGCAGAGAAAGGCAGCTAAATGCTAACGCTGCTAAACGTGGCTAAAACATCCATTAACACCAATGCAAAACGCTTCTAAAAGCACGTTTTTTACAGCTGCTTTTCCCTGGCATCAGAACTGGCTTCGCAGCTCGTTTTTTCAAATGCCCTGTGTGCATGAGGTCTTAAGCCCCGTACACACGTACCGATGGTCGGCTTACAAATGTTCCTCTTTTCTCCCCGGGATGTCGGTGTCTGCTGAAAAGTGCAAAGACAGCACAAGGACAGCACAAGAATTTTGTCCGCCGACTGCAGAAGTGATGTCATGTAATGGTTAACTTTCCCTGTGTTTTCTATTTTCTGAGCATGCCCAGTCTTGCAAATCTGCGGTCTGTCGGCCGAATTGTGTACTGACAGGCGAACAATCGTCCGTTCTGGTGTCGGCATACAAATATTTTCATGTTTGCACGAAAGACTTTTGTCCGCGGATTGTGCGCAGACATCTGTCGGAGGCACCATACTAACACGCGTACAATCGGCAGATCCTTCGTCCACCGACGTTTGTATGCCGACGATCGGTACGTGTGTACGGGCCTTCAGGGTCCTTTCACACAGGCGGTGTGCCCGGCGGACTCCATTTTGCTCAGCGGGAATCGATGCCCTGATCCCCGCTGAGCAGGCGGATAACAGCTCCGTCTCCACTTACTTTGCAGAGACGGAGCTGTCAGAGCCCCGCTCTCCTCTATGGGAGATCTGATGAAAACAGACCATCCATTTTCAACCGATCCTCCAGACGGATGGAAAATAGGATCGGATCGGATAGCAGCGGGTGTCAGTGGAGATGTCACCGCTGACATCCGCTGCTCCATAGGGCTGCATGGAGCATCCGATCAGGTCTTCCTGAAAACTGATTGGAAAGCCCGTGTGAAAGGGGCCTAAAGCTGGATACACACTATACAACTTTTGTTGGTAGATTTCCTTTAGATTTACCTTCAACTATGTAGTGCAAGGGCCTGCATGATTGCATACAAATTGAAAGTGTTTAGGTTTGACCTCAGATTATATGGTTTTGGTAAGTCTTAAGGCCCGTACACACGATACGAAAATCTGAAGGGAAATTTCGTCCGACAGCCGATAACGAATTTTCGGACGACAAAAACTGGATGTGCAGGCTATAAAATTTTTATCATATAAGGTGGTTTGTGAGGAGTAATTTTATCAATCTATGTTTGTGCCTGTATGTATATAGTGCATAGGCTGACTTAACCCAAAACAGCATATGAACAAGGTATTTCTGTATAGGCCACAGAGAAAAGGAGGTTAATTAGTCAGCAAATGACATATCAGGCTCTATGTAAAGTAAACATAGATATTTTATTAATAAATTTATAGGGTATAGTAACAACCGTGCAATAAAATCGTTGGATAGATACAATCAGTGCAAAAACGAGAAACAAGACAGACAAGACATATACATAAACATAAAGTGACAAAAAACCGGCCGGCTTGAGCTTATATTACTTCAATTAGTATAAATATACAGTCAAGTGCTTTATCAATAAGATTTCTTGAAGAGACTCCTTAAAGTACAATCGTACGCCGATTTGGATTGGTAGCTGTGTGTGGGTAATTAATGTTATCTGATTTGCTCCAGGAAAGCCACTAACCGTGGTATTTATAGATAAGGCGGTTATGAAAGGTGTGCTGCTGTGAAAGAGTTATCGGGGTGGGGTAGGATGACCGTTTATAATTTCCTTATTTGGTGATATAACATTCCATATGGTTATATGGCTTGGTTGGGGATTTTTGCAGTGATCATGTATTGATGCCTTGATCACTGACGGTTGTAGTACCGTTGTTTCACCCCTAGGTGGTCGGATGTTGCTCCACAGATATAAAATGAAAGTTAATTTATATCCAAGCACCGACTTCCTTTATCCTATTTAGAGCAGGAATATGTCTACCTCTCCGGGGACTAAACAATGGTATGACAATGGTGTCTAACTCATTGACGGTTAATCACCGTGTCTTCACCCCTATTTGGTAGATTTGCTCTTGTATGGAAGATATTCAGTAATGCTGGGGACTAGGCAGAGCTATCTCTATGTTTTCCGCTGACCGCGCTTGTGTGTCGGTTCAGTACGGTTTGCATGGAGGGTGTTTGCTCTGACGGCATGAAGCCGTTTCTTCACCCCTGTATATCAAGTGCTTGGTTTACCTTTGCTGATAATCTGTGGAGCAGTGCATCCGCCTCCGCCGTTTGTCGCCGCCGTCTTCCATGTGCCGCCTTTAATCTCCGCTCTCCTGGTCGCTCAGGGCGTCCGATGCTTGGTTGGAGTGATGGGGGGTGTGCCGCCGGGCAATGACGTCGACGCGTTTCGCCTTTCTTGCGTAGCTTCGTCTGGACGTGATTTGAGACAGTCAGCTGATCCCTTTTATCACGGTCTTTTCAGCTGTTCTGACTCCGGGTTGATTTGTAGTGAGGGAGTTTCTTTGCGTTAGGTCCTCACACCTGTTGTTGTGGTGAAATTAACTTTCATTTTATATCTGTGGAGCAACATCCGACCACCTAGGGGTGAAACAACGGTACTACAACCGTCAGTGATCAAGGCATCAATACATGATCACTGCAAAAATCCCCAACCAAGCCATATAACCATATGGAATGTTATATCACCAAATAAGGAAATTATAAACTGTCATCCTACCCCACCCAGATAACTCTTTCACAGCAGCACACCTTTCATAACCGCCTTATCTATATATACCACGGTTAGTGGCTTTCCTGGAGCAAATCAGATAACATTAATTACCCACACACAGCTACCAATCCAAATCGGCGTACGATTGTACTTTAACCCCTTCCGTACCGCGTCATGTCAAATGACGTCGGCACAAATCCTTTCTCGATCCGGGCGAACGTCATATGACGGCGCCCGGATCTCCCCGCTACTGCGCGCCCCCGGGGGCGCGCAGCGCGGCGATCGGGGGTGAGGCTCGTCCCTCGGACTGAGCCCAACCCCAATCAAGGTAAACAGCCAATTAAATTGGCTGTTTACCACGTGATCGGCTGTGTCAATCACAGCCGATCACATGAGCGGCTCCAGCGCGAGCCGCTCGTTCCTTCCTTAATGCGCGCCCCCGGGGGCGCGCAGCGCGGCGATCGGGGACGAGGCTCGTCCCTCGGACAGAGTCGATCCCCGATCTAGGTAAAGAGCCAATGAAATTGGCTCTTTACCACGTGACCTGCTGTGTCCAATCACAGCCGGTCACAAATGTCATCAGAGAACACGGTAACTAGCTGTCACCGTGTTCTCCTCCTCACACACTGATCCTGTGTGAGGAAGAGAGTGTGGTAACAGCTAGTTACCAAGTACAGTGCACCCCAAACACACTGATTGCCCCCCCCCCCAATAAAGAGCACCTGTCACTAGCCCATCAAAGTACCCGAGTACCTGTCACCAGCCCATCAGGTACTCTGATGACAGGTACTCGGGTACTCTGATGGGCTGATGACAGGTACTCGGGTACTCTGATGACAGGTACTCGGGTACTCTGATGACAGGTACTCGGGTACTCTGATGGCAGGTACTCGGGTACTCTGATGACAGGTACTCTGATGGGCTGGTGACAGGTACTCGGGTACTCTGATGACAGGTACTCTGATGGGCTGGTGACAGGTACTCGGGTACTCTGATGATGGGTACTCGGGTACTCTGATGACAGGTACTCGGGTACTCTGATGACAGGTACTCGGGTACTCTGATGACGGGTACTCGGGTACTCTGATGACAGGTACTCGGGTACGCTGATGACGGGTACTCGGATACTCTGATGACGGGTACTCGGGTACTCTGATGACAGGTACTCGGGTACTCTGATGACAGGTACTCGGGTACTCTGACGACAGGTACTCTGGTACTTTGAGTACCCGTCATCGGAGTCCCCGAGTACCTGTCACCTACCCATCAGAGTACCCAAGTACCTGTCACCTACCCAACAGAGTACCCGAGTACCTTCCACCTGCTCATCAGAGTACCTGACACCTGAAGTACCCGAGTACTTGCCACCTGCTCATCATTACCCATCACTACTCATCAGTACTCATCAGTACCCATCAGTACCTATCACCTATTAGTATCAGTACTGATCATCCGTACCCATCATCAGTACAGTATCAGTATCACCTATCAGTATCAGTACTACTCATCAGTACCTATCACCTGCCTGTCACCTGCCCATAAGAGTACCCGAGTACCTGTCACCTGCCTATCGGAGTACTCGAGTACCTGCCACTTGCTCATCAGTACCAGAGTACCTGTCACCTGCCCAGCAAAGTACCCGAGTACCTGTCACCCTTCATACAGCCACCATGTCCAAGTCCAAAAAGGTTTATATACGTCGTCCGTTTAAACCTAAATACCGGTGTTATGGCAGCAGATAGCTGCCATAACCCTGGTATTTTTTTAAACGTTGGACGGTTGGCTTTCCGATAAGGGTGGTCCCAGCGGCGGATTCGCCGCGGGATCACCCTTCCGGGGTGGCGGAAGAGGTGCCCCCCCCCCTCCCGCTGCATTCTGGTCCTTTTCCCCGTTTACCGGACCCGCCGGCAGCGGGGAAAACGATCCGGTCCCAGATCCTCACAGACAGGATGTCGAGTGAGGGCAAGCTTGCCCTCACTTGACTCTATGGTCTTGGAGGACCGGAGCTACGGCAAACGTCATTGCCTAGCAACTAGTTTAAAGGTCCCTTTTTTTTTTTCATTTTATTTAATTTTTTTTAAATTTTTTTTTTTTTATTTTTTCTATCTTTTAGTGTACTTGTGAGATCTGAGGACTTTTTGACCCCAGATCTCACAAAAAAGAGGTCCTGTCATGCCTTTTTCTATTACAAGTAATGTTTACATTTCTTGTAATAGAAATAAAAATGATCAATTTTTTTTTTTTAAAAAAACAGTGTAAAAATAAAAAATAATAAATAAAATAAATAGTAAAAAAAAAAAAAAAAAAAAATTAAAGCGCCCTGTCCCCGCGAGCTCGCGCGCAGAAGCGAGCGCATACGGAAACCCCGCCCACATATGTAAACAGTGTTCAAACTACACATGTGAGGTATCGTCGCGATCGTTAGAGCAAGAGCAATAATTTGAGCCCTAGACCTCCTCTGTAACTCTAAGATAGCAACCTGTAGAAATTTTTAAAATGTCGCCTATGGGGATTTTTAAGTACCAAAGTTTGTCACCATTCTGTGAGCGTGCGCAATTTTGAAGCATGACATGTTGGGTATCTATTTACTCGGCGTAACATTATCTTTCACATTATGGAAAACAATTGGGCTAACTTTACTGTTTTCTTATTTTTTAATTAAAAAAAGTGATTTTTTTCCCAAAAAATTGCGTTTGGAAGACCGCTGCGCAAATACGGTGTGATAAAAAATATTGCAATAATCTCCATTTTATTCTCTAGGGTCTCTGCTAAAAAAAAATATATAATTTTTTGGGGTTCTAAGTAGTTTTCTAGCAAAAACAACTGATTTTAGCTTGTAAACACCAAATGTCAAAAATAGGCCTAGGCAAGTGGCTAGGATGCATGATGATGCTCCTTGGATGTTGGGCCCCTCTATATGGCTAGGCTGTGAAAAAGTCTCACACATGTGGTATTGCCATACTCAGGAGGAGTGGCAGAATGTATTTTGGGGTGTCATTTTTGCTATGTACATGCTATGTGTTAGGAATATTCTATAAATTTACAACTTTGTGTAAAAAAAAAAGTTTTTATTTTTTTCCCACATTTTCCAAAAACTTGTGGAAAAAAATGACATGTTCAAAGGACCCATAATGCCTCATAGAATATACGTTGGAGTGTTTGCTTTCCAAAATGGGGTCATTTTGTGGACTTTTCCATTGTATTGATGCTCTAGGGCCTTGAAAAGTGTGATAGGTAGTAAGAAAGTTTTATGTGTATTTATGCTCCTAAAACGCCTTATGGTGCTACTTGGACATGGAGTCTCTTTTTGTGGCCAGGCTGTGTAAAAGTCTCACACATGTGGTATCACCATACTCAGAAGGAGTAGCAGAATGAATTTTGGGGTGTCATTTTTGCTGTGTACATGCTATGTGTTAGAAATAGCTTATAAATTGACAAAGTTTTGGGAAAAAAAAAGAAAAAAAAATGTTTTCTTCATTTTCCCAAGAATTGTGGGAAAAAATTATAACTTCAAAAAACTCACCATGCCTCTTACTAAATACCTTGGACTGTCTACTTTACAAAAAAGGGTAATTTGGGGGGTATTTGTACTGTCCTGAAATTTCAGGGCCTCAAGAAAGGAGATAGGCCATCAGTACATCTGGTGTGATCAATTTTCAGTAATTGGTACCATAGCTTCTAGACTCAATAACTTTCACACAGACTAAATAATATACACTAATTTGGGTTAATTTTACCAGAGATATGTAGCAGTATAAATTTTGGCCCAAATGTATGAAGAAAAATTAATTTTTTGCAAAATTTTATAATAGAAACTAAAAAAAAGTGTTTTTTTTGCAAAATTTTTGCTCTTTTTTTGCTTATATCACGGAAAAAAAAAACCCCAGTTGTGATCAAATACCACCAAAAGAAAGCTCTATTTGTGTGAAAAAAATGATAAAAATTTTGTTTGGTTACAGTGTAGCATGACTGAGCAATTGTCATTCAAAGTGTGAGAGTGCTGAAAGCTGAAAATTGGTCTGGGCAGGAAGGGGGTCTAACTGCTCTGTATGGAAGCGGTTAAGGAGTCTCTTCAAGAAATCTTATTGATAAAGCACTTGACTGTATATTTATACTAATTGAAGTAATATAAGCTCAAGCCGGCCGGTTTTTTGTCACTTTATGTTTATGTATATGTCTTGTCTGTCTTGTTTCTCGTTTTTGCACTGATTGTATCTATCCAACGATTTTATTGCACGGTTGTTACTATACCCTATAAATTTATTAATAAAATATCTATGTTTACTTTACATAGAGCCTGATATGTCATTTGCTGACTAATTAACCTCCTTTTCTCTGTGGCCTATACAGAAATACCTTGTTCATATAAAATTTTTATCGTACGTCAACACAATGTCCGATTTTCATTTAATTAGTACAGTTTTCGTACGAAAAAAATTGTAAGAGCAAGAATAGGCATGCTCCGAAACGAAAGAACACATACAAAACAATCCAGCACATGACATCACTTCTGAAGTAGAATTCTGTCGTACGGGAATTTTCATATGAAAGTAACCTCTTCACTTTCCACATCAGACTAGCATGCAACAAAAAACGGATGACAGATCGTTCGATAATCTGATTGTGTGTACAGGGGTTAGGCACCTTTCACACAGGGAGTCCGTTCAGATCCGCCTGTCAGTTTTTTTTAGCGGATCTGAATGGACGCCCTATGCATCTCTATGGGGCATCAGATGTCAACAGAGACATGTCCGCTGACATCCGATCCGATCTGTCAAAACCGGACGGATAGAAACCCTATTTTCCATCCGTCTGGTGGATCAGATTGGATGAGAACGGACAGACGGTACGTTCCCATCCGATTCCCCCATAGAGATGCATTGGGACCAGACAGCTGTGTCTCCGCACACAGCGCGGAGACACAGTTGTCATCCGCCTTCTCAGTGGGAAATCGGCGTTATTGATCCCCCGCTGAGAAAAACGGAGTCCGCCTGACGGACTCCATGTGTGAAAGGGGCCTAAAGGAAAAAATCTTAAGAAAATTGTATAGTGTGTATCCAGCTTTATGCATACAATTCTAGCATACTGGAGCACCCAGGAGTCACAGGTGCAGCATCCAGCTCCGCTGCCCGCAGCCTATCAGGTCTATGGCAGGCTGAAATACGCTGTGGCTGCACAGGGCACTGAGTAGTAGACTTGTATTTCAAGCATTTGCCCTTGAAGGCATAGCTCCCCGCTCAATACAGCCAAAGCATAGCCGGAATCTGCACCTGTGCCTCCTGGGCCTACTAAAACCCCGGAATTGCATGCACAGCAGCTTGCGCAAGACGTGACAGGCAAGAAGTGGTTAAATCTCTCAGTAGCAAAGAGATTAAAAACCACCCTTGTAGCTAAGCCCTAATATGAGGGGTCATCTTATGTTGTAGGCCATGAAGTTTGCATGCTGATACTCTGTACGGCAGCACTTGTTGCTGCACTTGGAGGAGTTACCTCAGCTCTATGGCCTGCCTGTTGCTTTATCAGACAGACAGAACACATGCCTCATTACACCCTTGCCGACATTAGCTTTCTTTTTTTCTTGCCCTTAGCTCTCCCCTCACTCACTCACTCCCTCCTCCTTCCTGTGGGGTGTGGAGGAATTAGAAGTGGTGCTCTGCCTGTCTCCTTGGAGGTGAGGGGAGGGAGGGAGGGATGTAAAACTGGGTCAGGATGGAATGTAACTAGACTCTGCCCCTCCTGCAGATACAGGCTGCTCTGCTCTGCTCTGCCTTCCTGTTATAGAGCAGGACAGGCATTCCTGTGTTGATGTTCACTAACCAGCCGCCTGATGGTAACCAGGGGACCCGAAAGGATGTTTCTGTCGTCCTAGAGAAGGAAAATGTGGTTGCCAAAGTTACAAAGTTTGGTTTGAATGCAGTGATGCAGTAACCTTCTTAGGTGAGCTCAAATACTGACAGAGCATTGTTAAGGATAGCCACCGGTAACCCTTTCAGGGCTAAGCTTCGCCCTGAGGGATAAAAGTAAATCCCTTTGATAAACATTGACATTATAAAGTTCTAGACACACAAAATATGGTAAGTATATATATATATATATATCTTATCAAATCGGTCAGTGGGAAGCCAGTACATCCTTCTGTAGGCTTCCCACAAGCGTTGTGTAAGCAACATCCTGCTCTGTCTTATGATTAGTCTGTGGCCTTGTACAGCTAGTTGTGTTGTCTATATGTGATTACAAAAATCATGCAGCCCATCCAGATAGAGCAGAGGAGGAAACATGGAGGCTGGCATAGTTAGTCTGGCTGAAAAAAGACACAAGTCCATTTAGTTCAGGGGTATTCAAACTATGGCCCTCCAGTTGTTCAGGAACTACAATTCCCATCATGCCTAGTCATGTCTGTGTATGGCAGAGTTTTTAAGTCGGTTCACACTGATCCGACTCAAAGTCGCCCCGACTTCGGGCGACTAATGAAGTCGCCCGTGCAGCGCGACTTCGGCACAGCTTGCAACGACTTCTCATAATGGAAGTCAATGCAAGTGGCTCCGACTTTGCCAAAAAATAGCACAGGAACCTTTTTCTAAGTTGGAGCGACTTGAGTAGCTCTGATTAGAACTGTTCCATTGCACAGCATTGGAAGCTACTTGTCAGGTGACCAAGTCGCCTGACAAGTCGGATCAGTGTGAACCGGCAGTTACAATGTCTTGTGTGTACTTCCGCAACAGCTGGAGGGCCGAAGTTTAAAGACCCCTGATTTAGTTTCAACCAATAGAAGGGGAAAAAAAAATCATGCAATCCCATAGGGCCCTTTCACACGGGCGTTCCGCATGTCCGTATATCGTCCTATTTTTTTGCGGATGATTTACGGACATAATGCATGTCAATGGCATTGCGGATGTCAGCGGATGACCATCCACTGACATCCGATTTTCGTCCTTTCAGTTCCGTTCCGTTTTTTGGAACGTAACAGAACCCTATTTTTGTTCCGTTTAAAAAACAGAAAGGATGCAAAATGGGATGTCAGCGGTGTCATCCGCTGACATCCGCAATGCCCATAGACATACATTATGTCCGTATATCATCCGCAAACGGATGGGATGATATGCGGACATACGGAGCAGATGACACAAATGTCATCCGCTCCGTGAAAAAAAAAGTGCCGGAGCGGATTGCAATGCGGTCCGCTCCGTGTGAAAGAGCCCCAAACCCAATTCTATACCCACAGTTGATCCAGAGGAAGGCAAAAAAAAGCCAGTAAAGCATGATCCAATTTGCTCCAGCAGGGGGGGAAATTCCTTCCTGATCCCCCGAGAGACTTCCCATAAAAATGCTAGTTCCATGGTTGCTGTGCTGACCCACCCGCTTTATGAGTTACTGACTAAAGCCTCGTACACAGGATCAGATTATCAGACGAATATTCATCCGTTTTTCTATTGCATACTAGTCTCATATTGAAAGTGAACATATGAAAATTTTCATATGACTGAATACAACATCACAACGCTGGATTTGCCAGGTGGATTTTTGAGGACAACCCAGCAGTCAAGGTAAGAGGGGACCAAAAAAGTAAAGGGGGAGTGAAGTTCATGTTTATCTCTGACTTCCTGCAGACTGGTTCTGTGTCAAATTATTGAAGACAGGTAACCTTGCCTTATAGCCAGGCATCTAGCATTTTCAGGAGAAGGAGATCAGCAACAGCATCCTTCATGACGATTACTTTAAGACTGGCTTCACACCTAGGCATATCAGTTTTATACGTTTTTGCTTTCAGCAGTGGGGTTGTCATGTGTTGACCTGCACTACCTTTCTTATCAAAAATCCCTATAATGCAATTTTTTTTATTTATTTTGTCCAACACATGTCAAAGCACTGCCATTAGGGACAATGGCAAACATGGGTTAAAAGGTGTGAAAGGCCATAAGACCAGATTCAGACAGTTGTGCGTTACCACACACACGTTAATTTGCTTCCTTTGGTTTTATATGCAGTAAGGCAGCCAATTAATTTTGTAGAACAACTCAGGTTTAGCCCCGGTTCACACTTCTGCGAGTGCCGGGTTCGCATGTAATGTCGGAGCGCACTGCTCCGACATTACATGCGATCAGCTGTGCGGTGCGAGTTTAGCCATACAGTTTGTATGGCTAAATTCGCATCGCACCCGGAGCAAACACGCACAGGAGGCATTTTTGCAGCCGCATCAGGATCGGATCGCACAGCGGTTCACACTTGTGCGATCCGCTCCTGTGCGAACTGCACGATCGCACTGCGATATGCGATCAAACTGGGGGTGTCGTTAAGATTACATTGACACACCCAGCGTATCGCATATGGCAGTGTGAACTGCCGGGGGTGCGTGTGCGATGCGGGAACAGGCTGCGAATTCGCAGCCTTCCCGCATCGCATAAATGTGAACCGAGCCTTAATGAACTTGTAGCTTTTTTTTTTTTTTTAACTCAACACACCTCAACACATAAATGATGGTATAGTGCACTGAGATGCACATGCGATTTCATGCGGACAATGTGCATTGATGTTCCAGTTGAAATGAATGACACTACAGCACACTGCACTTAGTTTTGTGTATTACCATGTGTTATTTTTATATTATTGGTAAAATACAGGATTTATATAGCGCCAACAGTTTACGCAACGCTTTACAACATAGGAGCAGACAGTACAATTACAATACAGTTTAATAAAGTGGGAATCAGAGGGCCCTGCTCATTAGAACTTACAATCTTGAGGGAGGGGCAGGAGAAACAAAAGGTAATAACTGTGGGAATGAGGAAAACGGAGAAGTGTTTGTGGTAGGTATTGGTAATGAAAAGGGTACCGACATCCCCAAGTAACCATATCACTATTGGGAGTATACCCCAAAAAAAGATTGAAAAGGAGATAAGCTCTAGGTGCCAGAGCCTATCAACCAAAGGTAAAGTAAGAGAGAAGTTGTCCAGAAGGAAAGGACAAAAACAGAAAACCGAAAAGAAGTGGGAATAAACAGAGGGCTGATGGGATTTTTAAATGGTACCGTATCACTCTATATATATATATATATATATATATATATATATATATATATATATATATAGACAAATTTCCATAGGATAAAAAATATTCCAAAATGTATTTATACAAAAGATTAAAAACAACATTCACATAACAGACATTATGGAAGATACAAGCATATAATGAAATCCTCAGTACTGTATACATCTGATATTGGAGAACCGGATATTAACCCGACATGTTTCGCAGTTTCAACAAACCGCTTCTTCAGGGGTATATATTGTACTGTGGTAGTATTGTCCTGAGTTTCCTAACGCTGCAACAGAGCCTAGGAGCAGGAATTGGTATAGATGGTATAGATTTTGATGTCACTCCTTTATTGTGCATAAGATTTTATATAGCAACTCAATTCAAAATGATGGTGGTCAATATGTGAGGGGAAGAAGGGGGGAAAGGAACCCCCTAATTGTAGCCCATACTCAAGGGATGCACTGATCGAAAGATCCCGCTCTGTGTCCGCATGAAAAGAGCTCCTGCAGTTCCTTTCCCGCCTTCTCCCCCTCACATATTGACCACCATCATTATGGCATTAATAACTCCAAATATTACAAATAACCTTTCTTGGAAGTTCTTCTTCTGAATTGAGTTGCTATAAAAAATCGTATGCACAATAAAGGAGTGACATCAAAATGTATACCATCTATACCAATTCCTGCTCCTAGGCTCTGTTGCAGCATTAGGAAACTCAGGACAATACTACCACAGTACAATATATACCCCTGAAGAAGCAGTTCGTTGAAACTGCGAAACATGTCGGGTTAATATTCGGTTCTCCAATATCGGATGTATACAGTACTGAGGATTTCAGTATATGCTTGCATCTTCCATAATGTCTGTTATGTGAATGTTGTTTTTAATTTTTTTGTATAAATACATTTTGGAATATTTTTTATCCTATGGAAATTTGTCTATATATATATAGAGTGATACGGTACCATTTAAAAATCCCATCAGCCCTCTGTTTATTCCCACTTCTTTTCTGTTTTCTGTTTTTGTCCTTTCCTTCTGGACAACTTTTCTCTTACTTTAACTGGGGGAATGAGCTGATGGAGAAAATAAAAGTACAGTTGTTAGGTGAGGCAGGGTAGGCCTTTCTGAAGAGGAGCGTTTTTAGGGATCATCTAAAAGTAAACAGAGTAGGGGATAGTCCGACAGATTGGGGTAGGGAATTCGAGAGGATGGGAGAGGTCCTGGAGGTGAGCATGGAAAAAGGTGACCAGTATTGATAGGCTCAGGCGTGTTCGGGATCGTAGTCCCAACTCAGCTGAGCAATCCTGCCAGGGAGCTGACACTGCAAACCGCCAATCGTAGGCAGTGAAGCATTTCCTGGTCTGTGCATCTGCCTACGATTGTCGGTGTGCAGTGTCGGCTTCCTGGCAGGATTGCTCAGGTGGGTTGGGACTGCAATCCCCAGCACGCCTGAGCCTATCACTAGTGACAAGGGAGCTAAAAAGCAGGAGGACTTGGGAGGAACAAAAAGAACGATTAGGTTGGTAATTTGGGACTAGGTGGATGATGTACCTGTGGGCAGAGTTGCTTTATAAGGTGTTAGTATTTTGAATTTAATTTGGTTTGGTGAGTGGAAGCCAATGGAGGGATTGGCAGAGAGGGGTAGCAGACACTGAACGATTGGTAAGGTGGATGAGTTTGGCAGCAGCATTCATGATGAACTGAAGGGCTTTAAAGGTAAGCCAATGAGGATGGAGTTGCAGTAGTCAAGGTGAGAGATGTACTAGGAGCTTTGTAGTGTCATTGGTTAGGAATGGGTATATTTTAGAAACATTGCGCAGTTTGAGGCGGCAAGCTTTGGATGTGGAACTGAAAGCATAGTTTAGAGTTCAGAATTACACCTAGCACCTCCTCATGTGGGAACCGGTGTGGAACCGGTTGGTCCAGGATTAAACCTAGCACCTCCGCATGCGGGAACCGGTTGGTCCAGAAGTACACCTAGCACCTCCGCATGCGGGAACTGGTTGGCCCAGAATTACACCTAGCACCTCCGCATGCGGGAACCGGTTGGTCCAGGATTACACCTAGCACCTCCGCATGTGGGAACCAGTTGGTCCAGGATTACACCTAGTACCTCCGCATGTGGGAACCGGTTGGTCCAGGATTACACCTAGCACCTCCGCATGTGGGAACCGGTTGGTCCAGGATCACACCTAGCACCTCCGCATGTGGGAACCGGTTGGTCCAGGATTACACCTAGCACCTCAGCATGTGGGAACCGGTTGGTCCTGGATTACACCTAGCACCTCCGCATGTGGGAACCGGTTGATCCAGGATTACACCTAGCACCTCCGCATGCGGGAACCGGTTGGTCCAGAAGTACACCTAGCACCTCCGCATGCGGGAACCGGTTGGTCCAGAAGTACACCTAGCACCTCCGCATGCGGGAACCGGTTGGTCCAGAAGTACACCTAGCATCTCCGCATGCGGGAACCAGTTGGTCCAGGATTACACCTAGTACCTCCGCATGTGGGAACCGGTTGGTCCAGGATTACACCTAGCACCTCCGCATGTGGGAACCGGTTGGTCCAGGATTACACCTAGCACCTCAGCATGTGGGAACCGGTTGGTCCTGGATTACACCTAGCACCTCCGCATGTGGGAACCGGTTGATCCAGGATTACACCTAGAAGCTCCGCATGCGGGAACCGGTTGGTCCAGAAGTACACCTAGCACCTCCGCATGCGGGAACCGGTTGGTCCAGAAGTACACCTAGCACCTCCGCATGCGGGAACCGGTTGGTCCAGAAGTACACCTAGCATCTCCGCATGCGGGAACCGGTTGGTCCAGGATTACACCTAGCACCTCCGCATGCGGGAACCGGTTGGTCCAGGATTACACCTAGCACCTCCGCATGCGGGAACCGGTTGGTCCAAAATTACACCTAGCACCTCCGCATGCGGGAACCGGTTGGTCCAGGATTACACCTAGCACCTCCGCATGCAGGAACCGGTTGGTCCAGGATTACACCTAGCACCTCCGCATGCGGGGACCGGTTGGTCCAGAAGTACACCTAGCACCTCCGCATGTGGGAACCGGTTGGTCCAGGATTACACCTAGCACCTCCGCATGTGGGAACCGGTTGGTCCAGGATTACACCTAGCACCTCCGCATGCGGGAACCGGTTGGTCCAGGATTACACCTAGCACCTCTGCATGTGGGAACCGGTTGGTCCAGGATTACACCTAGCACCTCCGCATGTGGGAACCGGTTGGTCCAGAATTACACCTAGCACCTCCACATGCGGGAACCGGTTAGTCCAGGATTACACCTAGCACCTCCGCATGCAGGAACCGGTTGGTCCAGGATTACACCTAGCACCTCCGCATGCGGGAACCGGTTGGTCCAGGATTACACCTAGCACCTTGGCATGCAAGAACTGGATGATAGCTGACCTGTCAATCTTGACAGAAAAGTCAGGGGAAGGGGCACATGGGGGAGGAAATATTATGAGCTCGGTTTTGGATAGATTGAGTTTGAGGAAATGGTGTGACATCCAGTCTGATATGTCTGTTAAATTAGTAAGGAGACTGATGGAGTGAGCTGAGGGGTAGAGAGATAGGTTTGGGTGTCAATGTGTCATGTGTTGCAATAACACATACTTTACCACCATACGATGGTGTGAATGGGCCATAAGAGCAATTTCCACAGATGCCTATTAAGTGGATGATCCCTCTTCTTGCTCCAGTGAGAACTGGCAAGGATTGCACTTGTTTGTTCCTGCCAATAACAGCAATTCCAGTTACTGCTGTAACCTGTTTGGCGTTTTGCAGCAGTGGGTTTCTGAAGCTGAGTTGCATCATACCTCATTGAGATTTTCAAAACTGGAGTATACAGTCGTATGAATTCATTAAAATAAAATAAATAAATAAAAGCTGTTTCAGCCTTGCAATGCTGCTTGTAGGTTATGCTCTTTTTCACTCTTGTCCCCCAATGTGGTTCACATGGACTTACTGCAGCCACACTTAACACAAGGGTAAACCGTTAAACTGACCCATTTAGTAACTGTATGGTCAGTTCTTATAGCCAGAGTTATTAAATGGTATAAAGATGAAGAACTCAAATGCTAATTACCAGGTATTCTACAGAAAAATTCCAGCACTGCTTACATAACATAATCCTATTCTGAAAAAACCTATTTAATTATATACCACAGTTATACATTGTCAAGTTAAAAGACAGATTTACTGTATACCGGCTAGAAATAGTGCAATGTACAGCAGTCAACTTGGTACTGTAGTTTGTGCTGATAGACTATGGGTGGAGGCACAGATACTATTTGTTTTTTGTATTTGTATTAGACTTTTAATTCTTTGAAATGTCTTTTGTGATCCAGGCACTGAGACACTTAGGCTCCGTTCACATATTGGCGTCCCAGATCGGGGGCAGAATCGCGGCAGTTCTGCCCGCGATCCCGAATCACGGCAAGTACAATTTTACCACGTTTCGTCGGTCAACAATAATAGGAAAATCGCGCTGTGTTTGGGGTGCCATTGGAAATGACAGGAATCGCACGGGTGTCACACGATTCGCTGTGATTTGGGATTGCAGGCAGAATTGCGGCGATTCTGCCCACTATCCCGGACGCCAATATGTTAATACAGCCTAACATAGCATAGCTAGATCGTTTACCCCCATTGCAGCAGACACACAGTTAAGAACACATCTCCAGCTATTTAGATGAAGAACCAGCAATCACACAATGAGGAGTTGTGCATGAAATTACAGACACTCAACAAGCTTCAAGTAGTGCTGAAACCTACTATCAGGAAGTTTATAGTGACAGTCAGCACCTGGGCCGGTTCTACTGCTAGGCGAACTAGGTAGCCGCATAGAGCGCACTACCACCTAGGGCGCAGCCACAGATGCTGGTTTCCCTACTCTCCACCCAGGGCTGGTGCAAGCATAATCCTGGCAAGTCCCAGCACAAAATGCAAGAATGCAGGCTCCAGCATCTGATGCTGATAACAGAGCTCTTGGGTACCACTCTCCCAAGCCACTCCCTCGTCATCACAGATCTCCAATCACTGTTCGGTTATGACAAAATGATTATCCACCCCGTATGTCACTTCCTAAGCCACACCCTTCCAATCATCACTGGTCACCTGCTTCATGTTGCCATTCACCAGGTCCGCCTCCTACAGTACAGGGGGGGGGGGGGAATGTTGTAGGGTTCAGAGGGGGGCAGTGAGTACAGAAGGGGAGGGGAGTGTGTGCAGGAAGGGGGTGTAGGATAAAGGGGGGCAGTGTGTGCAAGAAGGTGGGTGTAGGGTTAAAGGGGGCAGTATGTGCAGGGGAAATAGGGCGGCAGTGTGTGCAGGAAGGTGGGTGTAGGGTTAAAGGGGGCAGTATGTGCAGGGGAAATAGGGCGGCAGTGTGTGCAGGAAGGTGGGTGTAGGGTTAAAGGGGGCAGTATGTGCAGGGGAAATAGGGCGGCAGTGTGTGCAGGAAGGTGGGTGTAGGGTTAAAGGGGGCAGTATGTGCAGGGGAAATAGGGCGGCAGTGTGTGCAGGAAGGTGGGTGTAGGGTTAAAGGGGGCAGTATGTGCAGGGGAAATAGGGCGGCAGTGTGTGCAGGAAGGTGGGTGTAGGGTTAAAGGGGGCAGTGTGTGCAGGGGAAATAGGGCGGCAGTGTGTGCAGGAAGGTGGGTGTAGGGTTAAAGGGGGCAGTGTGTGCAGGGGAAATAGGGCGGCAGTGTGTGCAGGAAGGTGGGTGTAGGGTTAAAGGGGGCAGTGTGTGCAGGGGAAATAGGGCGGCAGTGTGTGCAGGAAGGTGGGTGTAGGGTTAAAGGGGGCAGTATGTGCAGGGGAAATAGGGCGGCAGTGTGTGCAGGAAGGTGGGTGTAGGATTAAAGGGGGCAGTATGTGCAGGGGAAATAGGGCGGCAGTGTGTGCAGGAAGGTGGGTGTAGGGTTAAAGGGGGCAGTATGTGCAGGGGAAATAGGGCGGCAGTGTGTGCAGGAAGGTGGGTGTAGGATTAAAGGGGGCAGTATGTGCAGGGGAAATAGGGCGGCAGTGTGTGCAGGAAGGTGGGTGTAGGGTTAAAGGGGGCAGTATGTGCAGGGGAAATAGGGCGGCAGTGTGTGCAGGAAGGTGGGTGTAGGATTAAAGGGGGCAGTATGTGCAGGGGAAATAGGGCGGCAGTGTGTGCAGGAAGGTGGGTGTAGGGTTAAAGGGGGCAGTATGTGCAGGGGAAATAGGGCGGCAGTGTGTGCAGGAAGGTGGGTGTAGGATTAAAGGGGGCAGTATGTGCAGGGGAAATAGGGCGGCAGTGTGTGCAGGAAGGGGAGGCTTGTGTGTGCAGGAGAGGGAATATAGAGTTGGGAGAGCAGTATGTGCAGGGGAAATAGTGTGACAGTGTGTGCAGGAAGGGGGTGTAGGGCTAAAGGGGGGCAGTGTGTACAGGAAGAGGGTGAGAGGTTAAAGGGGGCAGTATGTGCTGGGAAAATAGGGGGCAGTGTGTGCAGGAAGGGGGAGGTGTATACAGGAAGGGAAGTGTAGGATTAAAGGGAGGAATTATGTGCAGTAAGGGGGGCAGTGTGTACAGATATATGTACACACTGCCCCCTAGGCTGGTCTTGCCTAGGGTGCAAAATAGTCTAGCACCAGCCCTGGGCAGCACTCTCATTAACATCTGTATTAAACCTCCCAACTCTATAATTTAAGGGTGCTTGAAAGCTAAATTCCAGGTATGGATTTTTTTAATTAGTTAGGGTCCTGTCACAGGGTCAGCTATGTTTTTTTTTTCCGCTCAGTGACTTTTTTTTTTTTAACTGACACGGATGACACTTCAGTAGGGTCCGTTCCGTATGTCCGTTTTTCATCCATACGTTTGCGGATGAAAAACTGACATAATGTATGTCTTTGGGATTGCCGATGTTAGCAGATGACATCCGCTGACATCCGTTTTTGCGTCCGTTCCCGACCCACGAAAAATAGGGTTCTCTTCCGTTTTAAAAAACGGAACTGAACAGAATAGACTCAAAATGGATGCCAGCGGATGGTCATCCGCTAACGTCCGCAATCCCATAGACATACATTATGTCCGTTTTTCATCCGCGAACGGATGGGAGGAAAAACGGACATACGGAACGCCCGTGTGAAAGGACCCTTACATTGGTCCAGTTAGGACCAATGTAAGTATCCATATTTTATACCTGGCTGATCCCAATAGAAGTGGAGAATTACTGTAGCAGGTTTTCACTACTACAGTGATTCTCACTGTCATCTAAATCTAGTGCCCAGCATGTACCTTGCTGCATAGTGAACATAGGGTTGCTTGGCACAAGCGCCATTTAGAGAATGCCTTGTATTTTTCCAAATGAATACAAGGCGTTTTCTGATTGAACGAGGTAGAGATTGTGACATCACCACCCCGCCTTTCCACCTCATCCAATCCGTCAATACATTGCATTCGTTGAGGAAAAATGCAGGGTGTTCACTGAATGGCACCTGTGTCCTCCCAGCATGGAACCCGGAAGACAGCAAGGATTAACTGTAGTAGTTGTCACTACTACAGTGATTCTCTGCTCCTACAGGCATGGAACATGCATGCATTCCAAGCTGGAACCAATTTTGCTGAAAAATGTTTGTTTCAAATCATTAGTGGGGTAATTTTGACTGCAGTGACGAAAAAAATTCAAGGGTGGAAAATTTTTCTTGAACTAATGAATTTGTAACAGTCAAATGTGGTTTCAAAGCAGAGGACATTTTGAATTACATTTTCGAACAGCTTTCATCAAATGTAGAGATGAGAAGTTTCGTATATATCAGTTTGTACGCACGTTAGTTTGAAAATCTGCTAATGTATTGCTAGCTTTAGGATCCAAAAGAGAAAATAATAACATCCGTACAAGGGGAATTGGCTGGGATAGGTATTTCTACAGCAGTAGAAGACTTGTCCTCTGCACCTGATAAGGACACGGACGATAGACTTAGGCGAGTACCAAAAAATTTGGCCCCGGAGATGTGCTCAGAGGGCTTATTTACACTTGCAGTGCACTCTGCAGTGGATCGCTCTTCAGAGGATGTTTGACAGATGGGGAGAAGGTGATATATTACCTCTTCACTGCCCGATTTATCCCCTAAATTTCTGCACTATTCAGTTACATGGGTTGCGTTCAGTGGACTGTAGTGCCCTCTGAATGGGGGATAAAATGTACATTCCCATCTGCTGACTTTACAGCCTAGGGAGGAACGGTTGGTGGGCAAGGGGGAGCTTGTTGTACTCATTGGTCCTCTACAAACTGAAGCTGGTATGTACAAGCCCTAACAACAATGCTACTACTGTGCTGTACTTCTACTACTAGACATCCAGCCCGGACCAGAAGTTTTCAGAAGGGAAGGGTTTTTGGACTAAATCACAGCACATATTTGTTCTTAACCACTTGCCGACCGCCCCACGCAGATTTACTGCGGCAGGACGGCTCGGCTGCGCATAATCACGTAGATCTACGTGATTATCTGCGTGCGGCCTCAAGCGGCACGCGTGTGGCCGGAGCCACGCTCCCGCTGTGATTGGACACAGTGGGAGCCAGACTGCAAGGAGGAGCAGGGTCAATTGCCGCCGGCCTCCCGCGATCTCCGGGGAAACTGACAGAAGAGCCGTCTGCCCATGTCAACAAAGCAGACGGCTCTCCTGTCACACAGGCACAGTAACATTGTGTGTTCCCCGATCTCTCGTGAAACCCTGATCTCTCTTTGCCTGTCACAGTGCCCCCCTCCCAATAGTTAGCAAGCACTTTAGGCATACATTTAACCCCTTGATCAACCCCAGTAAATAACCCCTTCCCTGCCAGTGTCATTTATACAGTAATAGTGCATATTATTCAGCACTGATTACTCTATTAATGTCACTGGTCCCCAAAAAGCGTCAAAAATGTCAATTAGGGGTCCGATCTGGCCGGCACAATGTCAGAGTCCTACAAAAAATCGCTTATCGCCACCATTACCAATAAAAAACAAAAAAAATATAAAGTCTAAAAATCTATCCCATAGTATGTAAACGCTATAACTTTTGCGCAAACCAATTAATGTACGCTTTTTGGGATTTTTTTACTAGAAATATGTAGCGGAATACAAATTGGCCTAAACTGATTAAAAAAAAAATTAGATTTTTAGAATTTTTTTATTGGGAATGTTTTATAGCAGAAAGTAAAAAATAGTGTTTTTTTTTTTTTCAAAATTGTCGCTCTGTTTTTGTTTATAGCGCAAAATCTTAAAACCGCAGAGGGGATCAAATACCACCAAAAGAAAGCTCTATTTGTGGCAAAAAAAAGGACAATTGTATTTGGGTACAGCGTTGCACGACCGCGCAATTGTTTGTTAAAGTAATGCAGTGCCAAATCGCAAAAAAATGGTCTGGTCATTAAGGGGGTAAAACCTTCCGGATCTGAAGTGGGTAAAGAATGCACATATACTAGTTACACAGTGAACACTAACTACTGGTGCACTATGTGTTCTTATCTATATGAATGAGTTCTCATGATGTAGTCCCTAGTTGCAAATAACTAGCCTTAAGGCTAGCATTGCACAGCCACGATCAAGCAACCTCTCACTCATAAACGGCACACTTCAGTAATCTTTATGTAGCTGGGATGTTGGCACTAAAAAAAAAAAAAAAAAAAAAACACTGATTGGGACTCAGTGATGCAGAGTATTAGACAAATACAAATTGCAACAATTGTAACTTTGCGTCTCCAAGCACATACCTATACTGTGGGATGTGGAAGGCTCTTCTTTTCCACATTAGTGAAGCCAAGTGAAAAGGATTGTGCAAAATGATTTTATTACTACTGGAAATACTGATACACTATATATGCTGTATATGTCCTTAGGCTAGATTGTTTTATGAGCAAGAAGTAGGAAACCAAAAGGGAAACTATCAAACAGCTGAAACACATACTGTATATACAGTGCCTTGGGAAAGTATTCGGCCCCCTTGAACTTTTCGAACTTTTGCCACATTTCAGGCTTCAAACATAAAGATATAAAACTGTAATTTTTTTGTGAAGAATCAACAACAAGTGGGACACAATCATGAAGTGGAATGAAATTTATTAAATATTTCAAACTTTTTTTAACAAATAAAAAACTGAAAAATTGGGCGTGCAAAATTATTCAGCCCCCTTAAGTTAATACTTTGTAGCGCCACCTTTTGCTGCGATTACAGCTGTAAGTCACTTGGGGTATGTCTCTATCAGTTTTGCACATCGAGAGACTGAAATTTTTGCCCATTCCTCCTTGCAAAACAGCTCGAGCTCAGTGAGGTTGGATGGAGAGCGTTTATGAACAGCAGTTTTCAGTTCTTTCCACAGATTCTCGATTGGATTCAGGTCTGGACTTTGACTTGGCCATTCTAACACCTGGATATGTTTATTTGTGAACCATTCCATTGTAGATTTTGCTTTATGTTTTGGATCATGGTCTTGTTGGAAGACAAATCTCGGTCCCAGTCTCAGGTCTTTTGCAGACTCCATCAGGTTTTCTTCCAGAATGATCCTGTATTTGGCTCCATCCAACTTCCCATCAATTTTAACCATCTTCCCTGTCCCTGCTGAAGAAAAGCAGGCCCAAACCATGATGCTGCAACTACCATGTTTGACAGTGGGGATGGTGTGTTCAGGGTGATGAGCTGTGTTGCTTTTACGCCAAACATAACCTTTTGCATTGTTGCCAAAAAGTTCGATTTTGGTTTCATCTGACCAGAGCACCTTCTTCCACATGTTTGGTGTGTCTCCCAGGTGGCTTGTGGCAAACTTTAAACGACACTTTTTATGGATATCTTTAAGAAATGGCTTTCTTCTTGCCACTCTTCCATAAAGGCCAGATTTGTGCGGTATACGACTGATTGTTGTCCTATGGACAGAGTCTCCCACCTCAGCTGTAGATCTCTGCAGTTCATCCAGAGTGATCATGGGCCTCTTGGCTGCATCTCTGATCAGTCTTCTCCTTGTATGAGCTGAAAGTTTAGAGGGACGGCCAGGTCTTCGTAGATTTGCAGTGGTCTGATACTCCTTCCATTTCAATATTATCGCTTGCACAGTGCTCCTTGGGATGTTTAAAGCTTGGGAAATCTTTTTGTATCCAAATCCGGCTTAGAAACTTCTCCACAACAGTATCTCGGACCTGCCTGGTGTGTTCCTTGTTCTTCATGATGCTCTCTGTGCTTTAAACAGACCTCTGAGACTATCACAGTGCAGGTGCATTTATACGGAGACTTGATTACACACAGGTGGATTCTATTTATCATCATTAGTCATTAAGGTCAACATTGGATCATTCAGAGATCCTCACTGAACTTCTGGAGAGAGTTTGCTGCACTGAAAATAAAGGGGCTGCATAATTTTGCATGCCCAATTTTTCAGTTTTTTATTTGTTAACAAAGTTTGAAATATCCAATAAATTTCCTTCCACTTCTTGATTGTGTCCCACTTGTTGTTGATTCTTCACAAAAAATACAGTTTTATATCTTTGTTTGAAGCCTGAAATGTGGCAAAAGGTCGCAAAGTTCAAGGGGGCCGAATACTTTCGCAAGGCACTGTACAAGAAAAACTGCTTTATCAACATTTATAAAATTATGCCTATAAAATGGTGGACCTATCAGCAGTGCAAATGCACAGTATTCTCTGAGGTCTTGGTGCCCATTACAGGTACGGGTTGCCCCACCTGTAACGGCCCCAAAACCTCAGTGGTCAGATGATGACCAAGGTTTGTTCAGTAAATGAAAGTACCCTGGCCAGCGTCCAGTTCTGTTTTACAATCCTGATGGTACAGTCATGCTTCTGGTGCAGAAGACTTCCAGAGGAGCACCTGTTTCAGGCAAGTACCCTCTAATACCAATGAACTAAGGCCCTTTCCCACTGACCACAATGAATAAAGCACTATTTCCCACTGTTACCAATAAATAGACACTCTTCCACACTGACACCAATTAACAGGGACCCTTTCCCACTGACCGCAAGGAATAGGGTCCCTTTACCCATTGGCATCAATGTAATAGGGCCGTCTCCTACTAAACACCAATGACTGGGGGCACATCGCTGACCACCAATGTAACAGTGCCCTTCTGTTACTGAGCACTCATGTAATCAAAGCATATACGCCAACCATTAATGTAGCAATGAAATTAATGCTGGCCTCAAATTTAGCAGGAGTAATTACACTGACCACAATGTAAAGTAATCATAGAGAGACGGAGGAAATCCAAGGGCAGGTCAGACAGAAGCTGAGCCAGTAACGAAGGTCACAGAAGCACAGATAAAAAAAAAACATTTAGCACTGGGCCTGGGTATTGAAATGCCAATTGTCAGTGATGACGGGTATATGCACCCACAGTGTGACATGCACGCGCTGGCACAAGCGTGCCTGCATGGGCGTTCTAGACCACCTTACTTTATTACACATCGCTTTACTACCCAATTCTTTAGTATTTATAAAAATGTTAACTGTAGTTATTTACAAATAGTGTATTAAAAAAAAACACCAAGTAATGTTATATGCATATTCAAAAATCATTTTAGCAGTTTTTAGGTGAAAGTGGTATAAGTTCCTGATATTTGTTTCCCGTAAGGCCTGAGTCAATTGGCTTTGAGATTGTGTTGATGAGCTAATGCGGCTTTACTTTTAGGTGCATTCCCCTTGTATTTGAGATCAGTTTGTGACAATTTTGGGATCATTCATGATTCATGGATAGGTTCAGTTAACCTGCATTTGACCATCTTCTAAGCTCTATTTGACAGGCTGCACTAAGGGCTCATTTACATATGCAGTGCCCTCTGAAGATCTATAAGTATTGGATCACTGTTCAGAAGGCATTTGACAGGGGGCAATGAGGCATTATGTTGCCTACTCACTGCCTGATTTACCCCTGTAAATGCCACACTACCGAGCTGCAGTCACCTGCATTGATCATGGTTGCGGGGTGGTTGTGGACTTGGCCCCTCAGACTTGCATTGGTCAAGCTTAGCAGCAGTAATGTCCACTGAATGTGGCATGCTGTTTACATTTTGTAGAATGTGTACAGCCCTAAGTGGCTGCAAGCTCAGGTTCAGACAGGCAGTTGTAGGGCCAGTAAAGCTGCATCTCTATCATCTGGCTTTTCTGCCCCTAGTTAACCATGTGAACAAAGCCTTATGGACCATACACAATATACAATTGTCTTTAGATTTTTTCCTTTAGATTTACCAAAACCATATAACATGAGATCAAATCTAAACACTTTCAATTTGTATGCAATCAGACAGGCCCTTGCACTACATGAAAGTAAATCTAAAGGAAATCTAACAACAAAAGTTGTATAGTGTGTATCCAGCTTAAGGCTCCTTTCACACACTCCGTCCGTCGGACGGAGTCCGTTTTTCTCAGCGGGGGATCGTTCCGCCGATCCCCCGCTGAGCAGCAGGACAGCTGTGTCTCCGTGCTGTGTGCGGAGACACAGCTATCAGGTCCCCATGCATCTCTATGGGGGAAATTGGATGGGAACGGACCGTCGGTCCGATCTCATCAGGTCCCATCCGATCCGATCCACTGGACGAATGGAAAATAAGGTTTCCATCCGTCCAGATTTGACGGATCGGATGTCAGCAGACATGTCTCCGCTGACATCCGATGCCCCATAGGAATGCATGGGGGGACCGTTCAGATCCGCCAAAAAAACTGACAGGCGGATCTGAACGGTCCGCCTGTGTGAAAGGGGCCTAAGAGTGAATCAGGATGTTGTTTTGAGAATGCATCTACTGCAGTGGTTCCCAACCTCGGTAATCATGTGCACCTAACAGGTCATATTTCCAGGATTTTATTCATCATGCACAGATGGTTATAATCAATATCAAAAGATTTGTATTTTTGACATCTGATTTATCAAAAGCAAATTGCCTAAACATGGCCTGTTGGGGGTCTTTGAGGACTGAAGTTGGGAAGCACTGATCTAGTGTAAGTATGCATTTATTTTGTTGATATCAATCTCCTGTAGTTTCCCCATAGAGCACCACTCAGACTCTGTGCCAATAAAGCTGCATGCACATGGTTCTGACAGGGAACATTCCTACAGGAGGGGAGAGCAGAGTAAGGCAAGCCATAGATGATTCCATTTTCTTTGCTTCCACCACGGGTGTCCAGTTCAGCAGGAACCGGCCAAGATTCGAACAATCTATGGCCGGTTTAATGACTCTTACTTCTCAACAGTCTAATATCTAGACTGAGGTTGTGTTTTTAACCAAGGTGTGTTTCCACTATAGTGGGGGTTAAGGACCTGACTGTGGTGACTAACAGGGGTGTCTGGATTACGCAGCAGGTAAAAGAATATACTTCTAGTAGTTTACACATCTTTTAATAAACTGATCTATTAATTTAGCTATCTTGTTGGTATGAGCTAAAATTTAGAGCTTTAAGGGCCCATTCACACCTGTGGGACTTGTAATGTGACTTTGGACATGACAAGTGGCATGACAAGTCACATCCCATTGTTTGCAATGGCACCCGTTCAGATCGGTGCGACTTAAAGTTGCGGCAATTTTTGAAAGGCTGCCTGCACTACTTTGGTACGACTTTGGTCCAGATAGTGTAAAGTCGGATTATAGTTGCACCAAAAATTACATCAAACTGGCGCTCCAAAGTCGCGCTGGAAATTGTGTGACTTTGGAGACGCGCTAATGTGTATGGAGTCTTAATGCTGCTGGTAATTATATTCTTATATGCAATATGATCATTTGTCCGGTACTGTATACTAACCATAAATGAAAGTGTCAGCTATTCATGTGCAAGAACAGTGACATAATATTAGAGTTGAAGTCAAACATCACAGCTGTGTGTTAGTAGAAGCTGTCAATTGACAGTTAGAGATGGACTTTGACAGCTGTGCAGCACGCAGCACAGAAATGTATTATGAAGATCCACACAGGCCTATCTGTGAGGAGTGGAGAAAACATCCAGCTGTTGCTAATATCTTCATTCAGAATTTGTTTTATTGCTTCAGCTATATCGTTTATGTATGTTTTTGTATGCTGCCCTCTACCCACAATGATACAGTTTGTTTGATTTATTTATTTTTATTTTTTTTTACAGAGAGAGAGCATTGGAGCTTTTTTTTAGCTGAACTGGACCTGCTCATTATCAGGATTAGCATCTATTCTATATTCAAAAACTTGATATGGGTATGTACAAATATGTAATGTGAAGTAAGAGCCAGTTCACACTTGTGCGGATGCGCTCATTACATGCGATCTCCTGTGCGGATGTGAGTTCAGCCATACACTTTGTATGGCTGAATTTGCAGCGTATCCGCAGCAAACTCACACATGAGGCATTTTTTGAGCCGCATCAGAATCGGATCGCACAGTGGTTCACACTTGTGCGATCCGATTCTGTGCGAACTTGCAGATCGCACTGCGATATGCGATCAAACTGGGGGTGTCGTTAACATTTAATTGACACCCCCTGCGTATCACATATGGCAGTGTGAACTGCCAGATGTGCGGATGCGATGCGGGATCACGCTGCATATTCGCAGCGTTCTCGCATCGCACAAATGTGAACCGAGCTTAAAGCCTTCTTTGATAAATGTACACTAATCAAATATACTGATTATTTATAAATAAATGCTAATCTAATAAATGTACACATAGCAAATGTACAGATCATTTTTATATTTCCTAATTTATGTACATAACAATTAAACAGACTTCGAAATAGCCACATGTACACCTGCACTAATATGCAGGAGTTTGCCATGAGAATGTAATAAAGACTTACAGTATAATATTTATAGCGTTACCCATATCAACCATTCAGATCCTCCATATTATGATTTTAGTGTATAAAAGGGAAAAGGCAAGTTTGTGCCATAAGCAAAACATTTAAGCCACACTGACATATTTGTGTTGCATCACCATAATGCTTCGCAGTGCCATCCTTTTTAAATGCCACACCAAGGCATATCCCCAGTGAACCTCCATGTTTTTTTATGGAGTACTGGGAAAAATATGTATTGAAAAATCTGTTGGAGTATATTTAGGTTGAAGGGATTCGCTTACCACAGTGTTCATTAATGCATGTCTCAGAAGCCAGTTAGTTATTTTCATCTGTGTAAGCTCCTTTATTTGGCATGCTAATGAATTTTGTGACAAAGCATAGGTTAAAGTGTTACTAAACCCAGGACCCTGCATTCATTATAACTGGTCTCTCACAGTACACAGAACATGGAAATGCAATCATTTTAGTAAATATAAACTGCTACATACCTTTTCTCATTAGCAGTATATAGCAGTCTTGTGATTTCTATCAGTTCCTGATTAAAGCTTGTAGGAGGAGTTTTCATAATGTACTGACTGTCCTATCAGGATCCACGACCCCTGATCCTCTGGACAGTGCTGATTGGCCCGGTGCTGATCACATGCTTTCTCCCAAGAAAAAGAAAAATAAAAACTCTCTAGCAATACACACCAAACTGAGCATGTGCAGCCTGACTCCAAAGGCTCTGTACTATCTGGACCTGTTCTGGAGTCAGTGGAAGAAGAGGAGGATCTGTGCATACACAATCAAACAGCCTTTTTACATAATTCAGAGGATTACCCTAACACTTCATTCAAATTAATCATCAAACAAGTAATTTACCTGTGAGAGAAAAACATTTTGGGGTGCTTATTTAGGGTCTAAAGTGCACATTGAAATCCACCCTCTTAGCCCCGGTTCACACTTCTGCAATGCGGGAACCCTGCAAATCCACTGCCGGTTCCCGTATCGCATTCAACTCGCAGGCAGTATACACTGCCATATGCAAATCGCTGGGGGTGTCAATACAAAGTTAATGACACCCCCAGATTAATTCGCATATCGCAGTGCGAACTGTCAGTTCGGACATGAATCGGATCGCATAGGTGTGAACACCCATGCAATCCGATTCTGGTGCGGACCCAAAAAAGGGTCCTGTGCGAGTTGTGTCCGAATCCAATGCAAATTCAGCCATACAATCTGTATGGCTGAATTCGCATTGCACAGACATCACATGTGATTTGCAGAGCTGTGCGCTCCGAATCACATGCAATGTCTGTCATCGCATATATGTGAACTGGGACTTAATGCCTGTCTGTATTATCTGTTACTGTTTATCATAGCAGGCTGGAAACTGCAATGCCACAGCGGTATCCAAAACTTTCCTATAGCTTGACTAAGTTTTTGTTTTACAAATGTGAGTACATTTACCATTTCTTGTTATTGTTAATAGAAATATCATAGCTAGTCTCAGCTGTATGTGATCAGTGTGGTGCTTTTCACCTTGATCAACCCATGAATCAGTATGCCAATTATCCTACTTCATGGTCCCTGGTCCATCTCCTCTTCTTAAAGATCTGGTACTGTAAGGTCCTGATCACTCATACTACAGTGACACTGCATTTTACTGCACTGGAAAAATGCAGGTGACTGCAAGGACACACTAAAAAACAATTGGTTTCTATTTTCTGTTCACACCACAAGGATGGTGTCATGCGCAGTGTGGTGCGTTGTGTTGTGTTAAAATGCTACATGTATGGGTTTTTGCACAACAAACAACATATAAATGCATGCAAATGCACACCAAGTCTATTGAGAGAAATTGTTATTTTGTACCTTACAAGGACCCATACGGCAGCCATCTTGGAGGGGAAGTATAGAGTGTGCAGTGGAAAGCTGACTAGTGAGGTGTTCAAATGGCAGGGTTTATAGAAGTAGATGGGTGGCATCATAAATCCTGGTATATAGTCCAAAGGTGTTATTTACTCTCGTGTCTGAGCAATTGTTGCACTCAATAGCACCGTTTGGCTTGCCCCAATCTCCTCATCCACCTCCTCTTTCTTACTATAGCTAGCACAATCACAATGATTAATGCTGTTATGCTACACATCCTGTTTGCCAAAAATGTGTTTATCTCTGTCTCTCTCTATTTTTCTCCCTATCTCTCTCACTCCTTCTCTCAAGCCACAAATAGGAAAAGGATGTGATGTCAGAGGAAATATCCCTCAAAATACGTAGCAATTTATTGCGCATTAAAACGTGTATCAACGCATATCAACATGTGTCAAAATGTGCGTCGGCACACATAAACATTTCACGGCTGCTGTATTGGGAGAACATGTATACTACAAATCTATTTGCCTTGCTGCATGATAATCTGATGGCTTTAATACTTTAAGGTACTGACCTCAAACACGTATGCTGATTTCACTTTGATTTTAATCAACACGCTCGTTCAGTGTTAGTAACTAGTATTCAGGAAATAGAGAACTAATATTCAGCAGTGGTAGCACCCATAATTCTGTAAGTACAGGTCTGTATGATTGTAGTCCACTCCTCAGATCCTGCTACCATTTCTGAAATAATTCCCCAATTCACTACACTCGTACAAATTCCTGGGCTATAGTACTTTGTTCTCCTTTTTAAAAAAATAATTAGTAAAAGAGTTAGTATGTTGCCATGACTGGGGCTTGTTCACATTTCAAGCAGTTATTTTCATGTTTGTTATCCATCTACTACTGACATATTTACAGTACATCTACAACATACCTAATGCCATACAAGCAATAGGAAATCTCCAGTGTAAACCTAAATGATCAGAACAGTGCAAGTCTGAGGAATGCCAACACACCCAAATAAAACTACCCTGACAGTCCAAACCCATCCGATTTTTTGTTTCGTTTTTGACATTTTTTAATGTTGTTTCTGTCCTCATTTAAGATATTTAATTTAGGAGATTTCCACTTGCTTCCTGTCTATTTGATGGGTATCTCACTTTCTGTCTATGAAATGTGTTATAAAGAACAGGAAACAAAAATAAATTACCCGAAGAAGGACAGAGGCAGAAAAAAAAAACACAATAAGGCTGGGTTCACACTGATGTGAATTGGATGTGGGTTTCCCTGCTTTCAATTCGTTTGACAGGAGACAGTGACCGGCTCTCAATGGAGCAGGTTCACACAGCTCCGCGGCGGCCATGGTCCGCACTGGAAAAGGGTCCTGTGCATCTTTGGCTCAGTTTCAGGTCCGAATTTAGGCAAAAATATGGACCTTAATCGCACCTGAAATGGAGAACAGGAAAGCACTGGACCCCCTGCTGTGAGCCACAGCTGCAGCTAGTGTGACCCTGGTCTCATACATTTCTATTGCTGTGTCTTCATTGTGAGGATTCCCTGGCCTTATCTGTACAGATGATGGTTGTCAGTCAGAACAAGAAGGTAAATCTCCTTAATGGGGAAACATTATTTAACAATTGACAAAGGCTCCAAGCCAAAAACAATCTAGTCTAAAACTGAATTAAAATATTTTGGTCTGTAGTTACGTTTAATGAGGTCTATGATTAAGCCCTGAAAAGGGTGAAAAAGCTTCTGAGGCGTTTCTACCGGTGTAGAACAGGAGCTGAAGCCATCTTTTATACATTTAATTCACATTCATACAACAGGGAGTCAGTGTCTGTGTGCAGTCGGCGGTAATTTTGTTGAAATGTACTTACCTCCTGATTTGGCCTGTTAGTTTGGCCTCCTACATTAAAGGTCGGCACTCCTCCTCGTTGCTCCATCCACTACCACCTTATCACAATACTCTTTTGGGTCAGGCATCTTCTTAAAGCGGAGTTCCACCCTAAAAACTATCTTTGCACCTCCGCTAGCTTAGATTAACCTGAAAAAGAATTGGAAAATTAATTTTTTTTTGTTTCACTTACCTTGTTTTTAATGAAAATATACTTACCTTCCTTCCTCTTCCTCCCTCTGCGGCCGCGGCCCACAACGTCACTTCCTCCTTGCATTGACTCCTGGGAGATGAGCATCATCGATCCCAGGAGTCAATGCGCCTGCACCGGAGTCACTCGTCACTTCCGGTGCAGGCGTATCATTCCCTGCTGAACAGCTTCTGGGCATGCCCAGAAGTTGTTTAGGAATGAAGCGCCTGCCCCGGAAGTGACGAGCAGGGCATTCTGGGACTCTGACGTCACCGAAGAGGACACCGAAGAGGATGCTCCGGCTTCAGCTGCCCACACCTGAGATGGCAGCGCTGGACAAGACATTTTCAAGGTAAGTATTTCTTCTTACTGGTGAGTGAAACAGGGGTTCAGTTCAGAGGCTATTGTTGCTTAAATGCACTAGCCCTGACTGTCCTGGGGGTATTTTTAGGTAAAAAAAAAAATGTCTGCCCGGAACTCCACTTTAATTCAAAGATTACGCACTGCACTGTGCATGGGCCACAGGCAATAAATACAAAGAAAACAAATCAAAGCACACAGGTAAAACTGCAGCTGTGGGAAAACGCGGAAAAATCGTGCCACAATTTTGCCTCATTTTGTGCTTTCCCGTTGCCGGCGATCAAAACGTTCCTTTTCTGAATGTGATTCTTCTGCGTTCAGGAGAAGAAGTATGAAGCTCACCTAAACGCTGCAACTCCTAAACTCTGCTAAAAGTCTATGTGTACATTGACACATCGGTTTTTATGGAGTTGAGTTTAGGAGCTTTGGCAAAAAAACTTAAGTTTAGGAGCTGCCAGTGTAGGACAGTGTACAAATGAAGCCTAAAGGCTCGTACACACAATACGAAAATTGGAAGTAAAATTTCGTCCAACGAACGATCTGCTGATTTTCTGATTGTTAGTATAGTGCTTTTGACAGCTGATTACAAATTTTCGGATGACAAAAAGTGGATGTGCAAGCTATAACATTTTTAACGTACGTGAACACAATGTCTGATTTTCGGTTAATTAGTACAGTTTTTCGTCCAAAAAAAATCATAAGAACAAGACTAGGCATGCTCAGAAACAAAAGAACACATACAAAACAATTCAACACATGACATCACTTCTGGAGTAGAATTCTGTCGTACGAGAATTTTCGCGTGAAAGTAACCTCTTCACTTTCGATATGTTACTAGCATGCAACAAAAAACGTGTACGAGGCTTAAAGAGGTTGTAAACCCTTTTTTTTTATCTTTTTCACCCTGAAAGACAAACACATAATGAGCTAGTATGCATCGCATACTAGCTCATTATGAAATACTTACCTTAGAACGAGCCCCCGCCGCGCCGTCCGCTTAGCTGTATGACGGGCGAGATGTCCAGTCGCCCGTCTTCCGGGATCGCGGCATCCAGCCATCTGATTGGCCGGAGCCGCGGTGACGTCACTCCCGTGCACGCGAGCGAGAGCCGATGGTCACGGCACGGAGTTCTGAAGGAACGGCACCAGTGGCCGTTCCTTCAGAGCGCAGGGGCCAGTGACGTCACTGGATGCATCTAAGGTAAATATCTCCTAAACGGTACATGTTTAGGAGATGTTTACAGTACCTATAGGTAAGCCTTATCATAGGCTTACCTATAGGTACAAGTGTTAGAGGAGGGTTTACTTCCTCTTTAAGGCCTCAAGCACAAGTTTTCAGGCACAGATCTGTCCTAGGTTAAAAAAAATGTTGTTTTTCTTCACTTGTGTAGCCACACGTGGCACATACAGATGCGCAAAGAAGTTAATGGCTGTCTCTGGCCGTACTTGAGTTAACATTGATGATTTTGTGCATCAGGGTCATTTCTGCATTCAGGAATATATCATATGCACAAGCATTTACTTTTATGGTCGGCTGTATGCACCATCTGTGGCTCCCCAAGTAAGAGGAAATACCTGTATTATTATGCTAGAGCAGATTTGCACATCAAACCATTCATGGGCATGAGGTCATAAAGTATCTTCTGCTAAAAAGCTCAACCTGCAATCAATTTTTTTTTCTGTTTTAACTTTGATTCCACTTTATATCTATACACAGCACCCCGGGTTAAAGGGAAACAATAATGTTTTTGGTCAGTTCTATTTTTTTATTTTTTTTTATTTTACAAATAAACCATTATAACAGGGTACATTTAGCCCCCAGTCAATCCGGTGCAACTTGTCATTTGATAGTTTCAAATCACATGACAAGTTGCACCCTATTGTCCACAATGGAAGCAGTCAAATCCACCAGCGTCGTACCGATTTTGAAAGTAGTTCTTGCACTTCTTTTTGCAAGTTCAGATACGACTTTCATAGACATCTGTGCATGAAATTACATTTGTCTTCCAAGTAGCACTAGAAGTACTACTTTGAAATCCTGCTACTTCAAGTGAAGTAGCACAATTTCAATGTTGTGTTGGGTATGACACTCTGCATTGAAATGCATGCTGGGCTTTCAAACAGAAAGCCCAGCACTATCTTTATGCTTTCTGGCAGACTGTCAATCTACTTATTATTACATTGGTAAAAGAAGGGGAGCAGGTGTTAGCCTAAAAGTTTGGGGTATTCCACAGTAAGTAGACCTTACATAGGGCTCTACCTTTTGCTGAAAGTGGTAAGTATGAAAAAATCAGGTACAGTGTTTCATACATAGTTGATGAAAATAATTGTTTAAATATAAATGTGGTATTTCAAAGACTTTAAAGCAGAGTTCCAGTCATTTTTGTGTTTGAAAAAGTCAGCAACTACAAAAGTGTAGCTGCTGACTTTGAATAAACCCACACTCACCTGTCCTAAGATCCAGTGTTGTGGCCGTCCGAACCCTTGGTTTTCTCCCTCTCCTCTCCCTGGTAACAGAATTACAAGTGTAACTACCCGGCTGTGACAGCTAGCGGCTTCAGAGCCGGGTGCACACTGAGCATGCGTGAGTTGCGCTGCACCTCCTCAATAGTCGGGAAATCTTCTGGGACCTGTGATGTGTCCTAGAAGATTGCAGGGAGGGAGGAGGAAAGCAGAACTTCCGCTCAGGTGGCCTAGGCGGCCCAACCGAAAATGGGAGCGGGGACATGTAAAAAACTAGGTACCTAACTCCCCTCCCCCCCCCCCCATTAAAATGACATGCCAAATGTGGCATAGGAGGGTGGGGGGAATGCTTATGTAGCACCCTCCTAGGTAGGTGCTAGGTAAAACATATATGTGTCCCTGTTCTGCTTATCAGGAGGGTCTGATCTGTCAGTTAGCCTGTCACGTTTCCAGGTGTGTTCTGTTGAGTCTGGGGAGTCTCCCCACTGTATCCAATGAGGGACAGTGGAGGAAACCTAGCCAATAGCACACCAGGGTATATGACTGTCCCAGTGGGTGGGCATTACTGCAATGCATCCTGGGATTGGGAATAAATCTGGAGGGAGCATGGGACAGGTTGTCTTTGGGCGGGAAGCCAGGTCCCAGGAGGAAGGTGATAGCTGTCTTTCCTCCTGTTGCTGAGGAAGGTGGTCCAGGCAGTCGGCCTAGGGACCAGGGGTTGAGCTGTGCTGTAGAGGATCCAGTGTGTGCTGACCAAGTGGAGCTGCGGGGCATAATCCTTCTGGAAAACAGTATCGTGAGTACCTAAGCATCTGCCCAGGGGTCTGCCTAAGAGAGGGGACCACTCCAGAAAGGTCAAGAGGATCCAAGAGCCAGCTAACCCCGAATGTTACTGTAAAAGGGGGTGCCAAGTTGTAAAGCCCTGAAGATTAGGGCTTTAAGGTGGTTCCAGGAAGGGTCCTGAAGTTGCTTAGCAGTGCAGTTTACTTTTAAGGACAGTTACCTCAGGAAAGGAGTGCCTTAGGAAGCTAAAGGACTCTTTCACAGTCCAAGGCAAAGTAAATTAAGTGGCCTAGCCATGACTAGCTCAACTCAGCGTTACTCAGCGTTAACCAGCATTTAACCAGCGTTAATCAGCATTTATCAGATCGTCCCTGCCTATTGTGCATAGATTAGTTCCGTTGGAGTATCCCAATCATCTCTTCTCCTATCCAAGTTCCTAATAAAACCTAAAAAACTGGACTGGTCCTTGTCTGAGTTAAAAACACTTGGAAACATGTCAGAATGTTCTGCTGTTGCTAATGGTAACCCAGGGGAACCCACACACAGCAGCTCCCATGGGAGTAGTGCTACACTTAAAGCGGAACTTCCCCTTTTTGGTGGAGCTCTGCTTTAAGGGCTCGTTCACACTAGAATGCAGTGTAGGAAACCTGCGTTCTGTGCCAGTTTCCCACACCACATTTTATTCAAACTGCCCTTGCGATCTGTAGAAGGTATCCGTTCCAAGTTAATGACACCCCACCAAACGCAGGTCAAAAATGCAAAAGTACCATGTGACTCAGTTGCAGTGTGTTTCCAAAAGTAGTGCATGAACTACTTTTGATGCGGTATGATTTCAGCCCATTCAAAATGAAAGGGCTGAAATCGCACTGCACAAAACTGCACGTGAATCGTACATGAACCGCACCGCATTCCTGTGCAATTCACATGCAGTTCCTAGTGTGAATGAGCTGGGCTGTAAAAAAACTTCCTGAGCCTGATACTCCTCAGATTGGTGTTTTTTAACCACTTTAGCCCCGCTCAGATTGCTGCTACTGCAGCAATGTGGCTCGTTATCGTCCAGCGGCGTAGACCTACGTCGATGGACTCCGCTCCTTATGGGCGGCGCGCGCGCTGCCGGAGGCTCGCTCCCGCTGTTTTCAGTCACAGCGGGAGTCGGGCCAGGGGAGGAGCGGCGGTGATCACCGGCGCTCTTCCCCGATCGTCGGGGAATCGAGTGTGGAGATCCGCCTGCTTGTGTAAACAAAGCGGGCGGATCTCCTAAATGACAGGCAGGGTCAGATTGCAGGGTTCAGCTTAGCTGAACCTGCGATCTGTCCCTGTGTCACTCAGTCACCTCCCCCCACACATGTCAGTAAGCACCAGGCATACATTAACCCCTCCCTCTCCAATAAAATTAACCCCTTCCCTGCCAGTGTCATTTTTACAGTAACAGTGCATATTTATAGCACTGATTACTGTAGTAATGTCACTGGTACCCCCAAAAGTGTCAAAAATGTCAGTCAAGGGTCTGATCTGTCCGCCGCAATGTCGCAGTCCCGCAAAAAAAATCGCAGATCGCCGCCATTACTTGTTAAAAAAAAACCACCAAAAATGACAGAAATCTTTCCCTTAGTTAGTAAACGCAATAACTTTTGCGCAAACCAATCAAAATACGCTTATTGCGATTTTTTTTACCAAAAATATGTAGCAGAAAACAAATTGGCCAAAAATTACAAAAAAATTTTGATTTTTTTACATTTTTTGGGGGGAATTTTATATAAAAAAATGTGAAAAATATTGTTATTTTTTCAAAATTTTCGCTCTTTTTTTGTTTATAGCGCAAAAAGTAAAAATCGCACAGGTTATCAAATACCACCAAATGAAAGCTCTGTTTGTGGGGGAAAAAAAGATGTAAATTTTGTTTGGGTACGGCGTTGCATGACCGCGCAATTGTCAGTTAAAGTCGCACAGTGCCGAATCGAAAAAGTGGCAAAATCCTCCGGTGGTAAAGTGGTTAATGCTAAAATTAAAAATAAATTCCCATTTTTTAAATAGGTGAATATTGTTATAGAAATGACAAGCGCAGCTATTGCTTTAATTTTTCTGGTTTGAAAGCACAGTCGGCATTAGAAATAACATTCTGATTGTTTAAAACCTACATTTATAATAATGTCTAATTATATTAGTGCTTTGAGCAGACTGCAGTGGTGATCATAAAAGTCTTTTTAGGATAAATTGTTCTTGCTTAGATGTTCGGGTATGTGTTTGCATCTGTGAACCATTCTTGGTGAAACGCGAGAGGGGGATGCCTAAAGATATTGGTCCATACAGGAAGAGGACAAGAAGACACGTTGGAGTCTGTGCTGTGAACTGTGAATCAGTGCACTGCTGGCTTTCTATTTTCCTGTTTGGAAACAGCAGTTATAGCAGAGAATATCCCCCCCCCCCCTTCCTGTCAGGACAAGAAAGGGAAATAATGTGTTTGGTACAAAAGTAACAGTCAGTTAACTTGTCTTCAGCTCGCCTGTAACAATGGTGATGGTAAAGGAAGAAGTTTACTTACTATGTTCACAAAGGCATCATTATAGGAACAATTGTCATAGAGTGATTGTGGTGGGGCTATGCTGTTCTGTAATCTAACAGCCAGTAAATCTGAACTGTTTGTAAGCCCAATCACTAACATTCCCTGCACGCTTTACCATGTTACTTTCATTATTTTAAGTCATTTTTAATATTTTTATATTTGCAGTTTTCTTAAGAATATTAACTTTGTTCAGTCACTTCTTGTTGTAGGGTGTCATGCTCTGTTCCTGTCTCCAAATTGTTCTCCTGAATCAACACCCTGTTACACGCTTTCCCAGTCAGTACTGCAAGCAGCCACGCCAACGTACATCGTATAGACATGTTGCCACCATCAAGAATTTCACCCTGAGAAATGCCATGTAGTCATTGCTGGACTGTGCATGTATGTAACAGTAAGGCCCTGTTCACACCTGAGCGTTTTTCAGCTCATTAAACGCTCATCTCTGAATTTTCTAAATTGCCCAACAAGCAAAATCCTATTTATTTGAATGGCCCCTGTTCACATGTAAGCATTTTGTCACCTGAAGCAAAACGCCTGAAGCTCGAAAAAGTACATGAGCTTTTTTTTTTGGCAGATTACAAGCATTTTTGTTAGATGTCAATGCCTGCCTCCAAACCCCTGCAAAAACGCCTGAAAAACACCCCCAAAAAAACGCTCAAACTGCTTAAAGCGGAGTTCCGGGCAGAGAAACGTTTTTTTGTTGAACATACCCCCGGGACAGTCAGGGCTAGCACATTCCACAATGGCTAGCCTCTGATCTGTCCCGGTTCGCACTTACCTTTTAGAAGAAATACTTACTTAGAAATTTTCTTCCACAGCGTTTCCATCTCGGTTGTGGGCAGCTGAAGCCGGCGCGGTCCTCTTCTCTGTCTTCTTCCGCGTCTTCGTGTCCCAGAATGCACTGCACCGCCCCCTCTCGTCACTTCCGGCGCGGCGCCGCATTCCTAAACAGCTTCTGGGCATGCCCAGAAGCTGTTTAGCAGGGGAATGCGGCGTCGCCCGGAAATGACGAGTGGGGCCGGTGCGGCGCATTGATTCCTGGGAGCTATGACGTTTAGCTCCCAGGAATCATCGCGAGGCAGGAAGTGACGGGGTGAGCCGCGGCGCTGGAGGAGGAAGCTGTCATAAGTGAGTATTTACGATCGTCAATAAAAAGGTGAGTAAACCAAAAAAAAAAAAATAACTATCCAATTCCTTTTCAGGTGCGGCATACCTAGCGGAGGGGCACAAAAAAAAAAATATATTTTTTGTGCCCGGAACTCCGCTTTAAAAACACCAAAAAAAAACGCCTGAAAACTATATGCTCAGGTCTGCATGGAGCCTTATAGTGTACATACAGCAAATTAAAGCGGAGTTCCAGCCTATTTTTCAACTTTGCATTTTCTGTTAGCATAAAATAACCTGAAAAAGAATTGGATAGTTATAATTTTTTTTTTTTTGTTTCACTTACCTTATTTATTCAGAAAATTAACTTACCTTCCTGCCACTTCCTCCCTCTGCGGCCGCGGCCCCAACGTCACTTCCTCCTTTGCATTGACTCCTGGGAGATGAGCGTCATCAATACCAGGAGTCAATGTGCCTGCACCGGTGTCACTCGTCACTCCCGGTGCAGGCGCGTCATTCCCTGCTGAACAGCTTCTGGGCATGCGCAGAACCAGCTGCGGGATGACGCGCCTGCCCCGGAAGTAATGAGCAGGGCATTCTGGGTCTCCGACATCACGGAAGAAGACACGAAGAGGGAAGCTCCGGCTTCAGCTGCCCACACCTGAGATGGTAGCGCTGGACAAGACATTTTCAAGGTAAGTTTTTCTTCTTACAGGTAAGTTAAACAGGGGACAGTTCAGAGGCTATGGTTGCTTAACCACTTAAGCCCCGGAAGATTTTACCCCCATTCCGACCAGGGGGTATTTTGCGATTCGGCACTGCGTGACTTTAACGGACAATTGCGCGGTCGTGCGACGCTGTACCTAAACAAATTTGGCGTCCTTTTTTTCCCACAAACAGAGCTTTCTTTTGGTGGTATTTGATCACCTGTGCGATTTTTTGATCACGCGCTATAAACAAAAAAACAGCGTCAATTTTGCAAAAATAGCAATATTTTTCACATTTTTTTATATGAAATTCCCCCAAAAAAAAATGTAAAAATTTGTTTTATGCTACCTATGTTTGGTAAAAAAAATCGCAAAAAGCGTATTTTGATTGGTTTGCGCAAAAGTTATCGCGCTTACTAACAAAGGGAAAGATTTTTGTCATTTTTGTTGTTTTTTTTTTTAACGTGTAATGGCGGCGATCTGCGATTTTTTTTTGCGGTACTGCGACATTGGGGCGGACAGATCGGACCCTTGACTGACATTTTTGACACTTTTGGGGTTACCAGTGACATTTCTACAGTAATCAGTGCTATATATATGCACTGTTACTGTAAAAATACACTGGTAGTGAAGGGGTTAACTTTATTTGGGAGGGAGGGGCTGTGTGTATCCCTAGGGGCGTGCTTTCTACTGTGATTGGCTGTGGCTTCAGCTGTAAGGACACTGATCAACGGATCTACATACTAGATCCGAGTGATCAGTGTCTTAACAGCAAGGAGAATGACAGGTGGCTTGTTTACACACGCTGCCTGACATTCTCCCTCTCCCCCGCCGATCGCCGAGTGACCGGCGGACATCGGGTCCGCCGGTCACACGCGCGGGGAGGTCCTTGACCACGCGGGAGCGGGAGCGCGCCTCCGGGGGCGCGCGCTCGCTCCCTAGACCCTCACAAGCTAGTGACATAGCCCTACGTCACTTTGCCTGTGAGGGGCTGACTGCCGACGTAGATCGGCGTTAGGCAGTCGGCAAGTGGTTAAATGCACTAGCCCTGACTGTCCTAGTGGTATTTTTTGTTAAAAAAAAATTTTTAGGGTGGAACTCCGCTTTAACTAACAAATATGGTTTGCTGAAGAGTATGCACTCCAACATCTGAACATATGCAGAGTGCATACTGGAAATGCCTGCCTCCAAACACCTGCAAAAAACGCCCGAAAAAACACCTGAAATTGATACGCTCAGGTGTGCAATGGAGCCTAAATGGCTGCAAAGAGGCTGACGATTCGCAGCACTGAGATGCCACAAAGAATAAAAAAAAAAAAAGAAAGAAAGTATTCTATTTAAAGAAAGGGGGAAGCCTGGAGATGGATGCACAGCAGTAAGCGGAAGGCTGGACATGACTGGGGTTTGCAGGGAAGGTTGCTACCCAGTGGGGGTTAACTTTTTTAGGAAGAATTAAAGCAGGTGATTGGTTTTTGGGAAGGTGGGGCAGGGTGGGGCAAGGTGGGGTTAGCAGGGGCTAGTTTAGGGTGGGACCAGGGGTCCGGTCAGTTGGAGACCAGACAGCAATAGGAGAACTTCTGTACCCCCCCCCCCCTTTGTCTATCGGTATGGCAGATTTGGACTCTATGCTGGCCCAGTTACGCAGTGCGGCCATGGCGAATGGTCCGCAATGGCTTCAGGCCAATATGGATGGCTTACTACAGGGGTCGGGGCAGGTACCAGCTTCGCCTGCCCCAACTTTATCACGGCCTAGGAGGTCAAGGCCTCCTGAGCGCCTCAGCCCAGAAACGACCCCTAGGGTCCGCCGTCGCTTAGGGAGCCCCCCTAGGGACCCTTCGACCTCGGCTGTCAGTGGGAAGCCTCCTACAGGTACAGCGGGGGTCGGGAGGAATCCTCGACACAGACGGGGCCCTGGCAAAGTGAGCGCAGCCCCCTCCAGCTCCGTTGCCCCCTCACCTGCAGCTCTGGAACATCCGACTGGCTCCCCGGGTCCCTCCGGTGGCGGCGCGGTCCGGCGTGGGAGTGAAGTGCGGGGTCCGGGTGCGGGCCTACTTCCGGGTACGGCCGCGGCCTCTCGTGGAAGAAGTCGAGGCTCCAGGAGGGTCCCCTGCGTCCCATCGGTGGTTCCGGACCGGATCTCGGCGCCCGCCGCTGTCCCATTGCGGCGGGGCGTTCGGCGGGAAGAAGAGGAGGCGGGAATGAGTGGCGGTGCTCGGCCGGAGGCGCCCGTCTATGACGTCACGGGCATGCGACCTTCGGATGGAAGCCTGCTGAGGACAAGTGCTACAGCGTCGCAGGGCAGTGACGTCACCGCCCTGCGCCAGACCTACGGAGGCCGCTCTGTTCCCTGCAGAGTGGCAGCTCCCAGCGATGGAATCTTCAGCCTGTCCGGCTGCAGCGGTGGCTCTTCAGGGACTGGCCAGGTGTCCCACTCGGCGGAGGTGGAAGAGCGCTCTGAAGGGGAACTGTCGGCATCGGATGAAGAGGATACTCTGGATGTCGGGGCGGCTCCTCATTCGGGACACGGACGGACGGCTGAGCGGAGGCTTTCACCGGGTCAGCCAGGTAAGTCAGTGTCCTTTGCCTCTCCTTCCCTTCTGTTTTCCGCTCCTTCTGTACCTGCCTCTCCTCCTGTCGGGTCTTCTGTGGTATATTCCTCTGGTGTGTCTGCTCTGCCTGCTGTCCAGGCTCCATCTACGCTGTCTGCACTGCTTAGTTCGTCTTCTCTCCCAGCAAGGGGGCCCTCTTCGCCTGTTATTGGCGCGGGGGTCCTAGGTAGTGGTGGGGGGACGCATGTTTCAGGGGGTCCGGGTGCACAGGCAGTCCCGGACGGCATAGGGGGAGTGTCTTTGCTGCATACTCTTTTGTCCGGGTTTAAGGATTTGTTGTCTAAGTGCGAGCCGGCTTTAGCGGCTGCACCCGCGGGGGCGCCGATACATGCGTGGGCTGCTGCAACAGGGGGGGTTACAGAATCAGTGGGGTCGGCAGCGGGATGTTCTTCTGTTTCACGGCCGCTGGCGGAATCCACTGGATCAAAAGAGGTGAGTTCGGTGACGCCGGTACCAGCTCCTTCGGTCCAGGCCACAGGTGGGTTGGCTGATGCAGTGGAGGTAAGTTCTGGGGTGCCGTCGTCTTCTCCTGGGGTGACGCCGGTGACAAAAGGGTCGGGTTCAGCAGATGGGGACAAGGAGATTGTGCGCATGGCGGATTCTGCGAAGTGCGAAGTTTATGTCTGCTTCGAGGGACCTCTGGGTGCTCATTTGAAAACGGAAGTGAGGGAAAAAATTTGGCGGGGTGAGTATGTTGAGATTTTTTCTCTGCTACCCTTGGAAAAATTCAACTTGGACAGGGTCAAGCCTGATGAATCTAAAAAGGAGGAGGAAGAAAAGCGCCGGTATCGTTTGATTCCGCGGTCATTTACCAACTGGTTGCAGGCTTTCACAATTCTGGCCAGTGTAATAGGGGAAAAACATTCTGATCAGTGTTCCCCCCTATTTTGTTATTTGGATTCCATTGGGGAAGCTTATCGGGTCTATGGTGGTACGGCCTGGTTGCGATACGACGAACATTTTCGTCAACGCAAGGCCGTCAGACCATCTTTGCGCTGGGATCATAAGGACATCAGTCTTTGGATGCGCCTCATGACCCAGGCTAGATCTACCGGTCACCCCCTTTCAGGGTGGGGTCGGGGGGGCGGCTTCCTCGCCTTCTCCGGCCGCAAAACGTAAAGGCTTATGTTGGCAGTTTAACGAGGCCACTTGCAAGTTTGGAACCTCCTGTCGCTTCAAGCACGAGTGTTCCAACTGCGGCGGAAATCACTCGTCGGCACGATGCTTTAAGCATGGGGGAGCAAAACATGCCGACGCTGGTAAGAGGGCGGACGCCGGTGAAAGTGGAAAGGTTGGCCAGGTTCCTAAGTAGGTACCCTGATCGGGAAGCTGCCGCTCTTTTGCTGGGGGGGTTTTCGCAAGGCTTTCGCATTCCTTGTTCTTTGTCGGTGGTTCCTCCTCCCGGGGGCAATTTGAGTTCCGCTAGGGCGCATTCGTCGGTGGTCTCGGCGAAGCTCCTGAAGGAAGTGAGGTTGGGCAGAATGGCGGGCCCTTTCTCATCTCCGCCTTTGCCGAATCTGGTACTCTCTCCTCTGGGTGTGGTTCCAAAAAAGGAACCTAATAAGTTTTGACTCATTCACCACCTGTCTTACCCCCCGGGGGGTTCGTTGAATGACGCTATAGCGGACGACTTATGCTCGGTTTCATACGTTTCGTTCGATAAAGCGGTGGCCTGGGTGCGTCGTTTTGGGCGGGGGGCCCTTATGGCGAAAACTGACATTGAAGCTGCGTTTAGGTTGTTGCCGGTGCACGCGGACAGCCTGCATCTTTTGGGTTGTGAATGGCAGGGTGGAATTTTCGTTGACCAATGTTTGCCTATGGGCTGCGCCATTTCTTGTTCGCTGTTTGAAACATTCAGTTCTTTTTTGGAATGGGTTGTTAGGGATGTTTTCTGGGTTGTCTTCCATAATTCATTATTTAGACGATTTTCTGGTGATAGGTCCTCCGGGGGAGGTGATGTGTGCGACGCTCTTGGCTACGGTCCAACAGCTGTTTGATTATTTTGGAGTCCCATTAGCCCCTGACAAGACTGAGGGGCCGTGCACGGAACTGCGATTTCTGGGCATTGTCATTGATACGATGGCAATGGAATGCAGGCTTCCGGTTGACAAGCTAATGGACCTACGCAGAGTTATTGCAGGGTCCTTGGACACGCGAAAAATTCAGCTGCGTGCCCTGCAGTCTCTGCTGGGAAAATTGAATTTTGCCTGCCGCATCATGCCCATGGGGCGGGTGTTTTGCAGGAGGTTGGCGGCTGCCACGGCGGGAGTCAGGGCGCCGCATCATTACATTCGCCTATCTAAAGAGCATCGGGATGACTTGCGGGTTTGGGATTTGTTCTTGAGATCCTTTAACGGCCGTTCGGTTTGGTTGGAAGCTCCGGTGTCGAACTTTGACCTGGAGCTGTTTACTGACGCGGCAGGCTCGGGGGGTTTTGCGGCCTATTTCCAGGGGCAATGGTGTGCGGGGGAATGGCCGGCCTCCTGGCGGAATTCTGGCTTCATTCGTAACTTGGTTCTGTTGGAATTATTTCCCATTGTGTTGGCCGTGGAGTTATGGGGTCAGGATTTCACAAATAAGAGGGTCCGTTTTCATTGCGATAACCTGGGGGTAGTTCAGTCCATCAACAGCATTACTGCTTCTTCTCCACCGGTTATTAGGTTGCTTCGCCACCTGGTGCTCAAATGTTTGCTCCTGAATTATTTTTTCTATGCTGTGCATGTTCCGGGTGTTGACAATTCGGTGGCTGATGCTCTTTCTCGCTTCCAGTGGGACAGGTTTCGGAGGTTGGCACCGGATGCGGATCAGCAAGGCCTGATGTGTCCCGGGGAGCTGTGGAACATCGTCTCGCCGCAGTAATGGAATTGGTTCGGGCGTCGGTTTGTCCTTCCACTTGGACGGCCTACGAACGTGTGTGGGCGACGTGGCATCAGATGGTGAGTGAGGTGGGGGGTCTTTCTGGTGATCGGGAACGGTTGTTCCTGCTCTTATATTTTGTGAGCCTGAATTTTGAACAGCGTGTGTCTATTTCTACGTTACGCCGCAAAATGGCGGCCTTAGCCTTCTACTTTCAGTTGTGGGGGGTTGCGGATGTAACCAAACATTTCCTTGTTCAAAAGGCCTTGAAGGGTTATGCGAGGGGTACTCGTTCGATTGATTCCAGGCGCCCGATTTCCTTTGATGTGTTGTCCCGGTTGGTGGACTGCTTGCCGGGAGTGTGTTCTGCGGACCAGGAGGTGGAACTCTTCAGGACGGCGTTTATCTTGGCGTTCTTTGGAGCTTTTCGGATTAGCGAATTGGTGAGTATTTCCAGGCGGGGGAAGGGGGGATTGCAGTTGGGGGATGTTTGCTTGCATCCGGACAAGCTTCTAATCCGGATAAAAAGGTCAAAAACGGACCAGCTGGGCAGAGGGGCTTGTGTTGAGCTAGGGGTGGTTCCTGGGTCCTCTCTTTGCCCCGTGGCTGCGGTGCGGCATTGGTTACAGGTGCGCTCCGCTCAACAGGGTCCTCTGTTTTTACGGGCTGATGGCACGGCCCTCTCACGTTTTCAATTTACGGCTGTCCTCCGGAAGTGCTTGGGGGCGGCCGGTTTTCAGGGGACGGATTTCTCCTCTCACTCTTTCCGCATTGGAGCCGCCACGGAAGCGGCTCGGTGGGGCCTTGGGGATCAGGCCCTTCGGAAAATTGGGCGTTGGGAGTCCAGGCGATTTCGCTCGTATGTCCGTCCGCATCTGTTGTGATGCGGCAGAGGGGATCTGTTCTGTTCTGGTCGGGGCCCAGGGGTGGTCATTTAGTGAATGTTCGTTACGTGTATGCTGGTGTTTTTCTTTGTTTTTCTCTGTGGGTTTTTGTGTGTGTACTCAGGACGTATGTTGGTATGTACCCCTCCTTATGTTTTACAGGAGCCACGGAAGTCTTGGTCTGGATATTAGGACATTCTTATGTGGTCTGGGGTGCTCGGAGGGCTGCGGTTCGGCCAGAGGGGCGCCAATTGGGTTTCAGCAGGGAGGAGGTAAAGGTTAGATGGATTGGGGTCTCAGGCATGCTGTGGTCCCCTGTCCTCCCTGAAGTCCATCGTTGCGCCCGTCTTGAGCGGCCGCCCGACATACTTTTGTTGCATGCGGGCGGCAATGATCTGGGCCTCCGTTCCTCCAGGGAGCTGATTAGGGATGTCAAACTGGACTTCCTGAGGCTGCGGACGCTTTTTCCGCGGACTGTGGTGGTGTGGTCGGACATTGTCGCCCGCACTTCTTGGCGCCTGGCTCGCTCGGTGACTAGCCTGAACAAAGCCAGGATTAAGGTGAATAAGGCGGTGGCCAAGTTTGTTGTGCGTAACGGGGGTCTGGCGGTCCGGCATCTTGAGCTGGAGCAGGACCCGGCCCTTTATCTTAGAGGTGACGGGGTTCATTTGAACGCGGTGGGCATCGACCTGTGGACTTTAGGTCTGCAGGAAGGTATTCAGAGGGCGCTGTGGGTTTGGAGGGCTACACGGCCATAAGGGGTCATGCCCGTGTGCTGTGGCTGGGGTTTTAGGGTCTTGGAGGGCTGTGACTACTTGGAAAGGGAATATGGAGGGGTAGGGCCCATCTTAGGTATGGGTGGACCTACCCCTGGCAACGTCAGTAGGCGGTATCAAGGGATCCCAATGGTTCATAGTCCTTGAGCTGGTGCAGTGGCGGCTGAGGGCCTGGAGGTCTATTGGGGTCAGGGATACAGCCAGGGGGGAAGTCAAGTTGCCTTCCAAGATCCTAAATGGTCATTCGCTTTTAAATTTTGGTATTGGATTGTTTTTGTTGAATAATGGTAATTTCTTTGCTAGCTAGTGTTTTACTAGTTAGTTCTAATAAAGTTGGCTGCTATGGCCTTTTAAACCCAAACAAATGATTGTAGTGTCCTTCTTTCTTTAGACAAGTAAAAGGGGAGTCTGTTGGTAGGTTTGGGTTGTATGGGGCAAGGAGCAGCCGCAGCGTCGGCAATACCACAGTCAAGGGGGAAGCCTGGAGATGGATGCACAGCAGTAAGCGGAAGGCTGGACATGACTGGGGTTTGCAGGGAAGGTTGCTACCCAGTGGGGGTTAACTTTTTTAGGAAGAATTAAAGCAGGTGATTGGTTTTTGGGAAGGTGGGGCAGGGTGGGGCAAGGTGGGGTTAGCAGGGGCTAGTTTAGGGTGGGACCAGGGGTCCGGTCAGTTGGAGACCAGACAGCAATAGGAGAACTTCTCCCGCCCGCCCATCCCTTTGTCATTTCGGAGTGTGCAAAAAAAAAAAAAGGGATATGGTTATACTCAGTTAAAAAAAAAAAAAAAAAAAAAAGGAGACTAAAATACAAAAAAAAAAAAAAAAAAGAATTTTATCGAACAAACAGGTTTAGGAAACATAGCAAAAAAAAAAAAAACTTACTTTTTACTGATGAGGGAATTTGTAATATTTTTTGGCTGCGTTTGTTGTATGATGAATGTTGCACGCATACTGTGAATGTCAATTTGTGTTTCGGACTTTGCTGTTCGTCTAGGTTTTAGCTAGGGCACGGTTCGTGTGTTTTTCTTTGTCATGGCAGTGGCTGGGGTTTTAGGGTCTTGGAGGGCTGTGACTACTTGGAAAGGGAATATGGAGGGGTAGGGCCCATCTTAGGTATGGGTGGACCTACCCCTGGCAACGTCAGTAGGCGGTATCAAGGGATCCCAATGGTTCATAGTCCTTGAGCTGGTGCAGTGGCGGCTGAGGGCCTGGAGGTCTATTGGGGTCAGGGATACAGCCAGGGGGGAAGTCAAGTTGCCTTCCAAGATCCTAAATGGTCATTCGCTTTTAAATTTTGGTATTGGATTGTTTTTGTTGAATAATGGTAATTTCTTTGCTAGCTAGTGTTTTACTAGTTAGTTCTAATAAAGTTGGCTGCTATGGCCTTTTAAACCCAAACAAATGATTGTAGTGTCCTTCTTTCTTTAGACAAGTAAAAGGGGAGTCTGTTGGTAGGTTTGGGTTGTATGGGGCAAGGAGCAGCCGCAGCGTCGGCAATACCACAGTCAAGACAATTGATGATGATCTGCTGTGTTTTAACAAACTGCCATTCAGTTAAGACCGGCACACATGTACCAAAAGTTGGCCAGTTCAGCAAATGTACCGCTATCTGCCCAACGGTCTTGCTGGAAAACCAGCAAGCTGCAAGCGCTGTTCCTTGTATCCCGGCCAGAAGGGGGGGGGGGGGGTCCCGCCAGTCAGCGGGTGAGATCCCTGTATCTCACATCATTGTGTTGATCAGGAATCTGTCAGTTTTTTTTGTTCAACCTGCTGGTTGAATGAAGTAAAACTGAACATGTATACCCAGCTTTACATTGTATAATGTACTGTATGGCTTGCATTAACACCTTCACGCTGATGTAACGCAAATATGCGGCCTTCGGCTTCAAGGGGTTGTACCGGGGTAATGCCTGCAGCAGCAGGCATCACCCCAGTACCGTTTTTTTTTGGCCTGATGGTCAGCTTTCTTGTAATAACAACACCAGATGCGGCTAATCAGCTGCTCTGCTGTTATTACAAGCAGCAGGAGGAGACATCACTCCCCACTCCCGCCACCTTCCATGACTCACCCGGCTTTCCTGTCCCACGGGGAGGCCTGAGCGACCAGCCGACATGTCCGCCGGCTGGCCAGAGACCCAAACGAAGCTAGAATTGCCTTTGAATGAGTCTCGGATTCAGTAACCCGGAAGCAATGTCATGACATCAGCTTCTGTTTTCTGGAGCCTTAAAGGCACCAGATTTTAAAAAAATGACAGTATTCAAAACAGCCAAACTTGGCGTTTTGAATGCTTTTAAGTGCAAAGGAGGGATTTGGGGTCTTATAGACCCCAGATCTTTCCATAAAGACTACCTGTCACTGCCTATTGCTGTCACAAGGGATGTTTACATTCCTTGTGACAGCAATAAACTTTTTAAAGGGAAAGTGTAAAAATAAAATAAAGAAAAAAATGTAAAGCCCCTCATTCCTCCGTGCTCGAACGCAGAAGCAAACGCGTACCTAAATCGCTCCCGCAAACAGTGTTTAAACCACACATGTGAGGTATCACCATGATTGTTAGAGCAAGGGCATTCATTCTAGCACTAGACCTCCTCAATAACTATAAACTGGTAACCGTTAAAAATGCAACAACTGCCATTTAATTCTCTAGGATCTCTGTTAAAAAATGATATATAATGTTTGGGGGTGCAAAGTATCTTTCTAGCAAAAAAAAAAATTGTTTTTAACTTGTAAGCAACAAGTGTCAGAAAAAGGCTTAGGCTCCAACGGGTTAATATACATCTAAACCTTAAAGCAGAACTAAAGTCCAATATACTGTACTTAACTTAGCGCCTACTGGTGTACAACTTTCATGAGATTTTCCACCTAGCTCAGTCAATTTTTAAATCAACATTTGAAGAGGTGGGTGGTGCTAACAAGGCCTCCCATGGCTTAGATTTTGGCCTATCCAGCAGGAATTGGAAAAAATCTGAGCTGTATATGGCCAGACTTAGTCAGATTACACCTAACATGGCTCCACTAATAGACTTAGAAGATAACTGGACACAGCATCTTGATTGATACTCCAAGAGTTCACCACTGCCTACAGCTAAACTAAGAGCTGTCAGTGCATGAACCAGTTGGGCAGGTGTGCCAGGTAGGACTGTCCAAAGCCTTTGCCTATAACTGATGCACATCAGTTTGTAATAGAAGTACCTATTTAAAGATGGCACTGATGAATGAACTACAGGAAGTGTAAACACCCCCAGAGTGGTTAGTGCAAATGTTTTTCGTTTTTTAAAGAGGAAGTAAACCCAATGTGTTTTTTTTCCCCTGAAAAGTAAAAGCATACTGTGCTAGTATGCATCGCTTTAAAGTGAATCTTACCTGGATCTGAGCACCACAAACTGAAAACTCTATTTAATTCATTTTTAATATCAAAGCACACTCACCCTTCCATCCATGCATTATTTTGTTCAGAAATCACTTTGAAAAATACACCCCTAGCATTAAGGGTAAGGGCAGATGATTCATATAGCATTTTCTTCCTGGAATCCATCTGCCCTTCCTGTGAAAACACCCTAGAAAATCTTACACATGCACAGTACAATATACATGGGCTTTCGGTACCCTTTTGAATAGGTCAGGCAGGCAGGCAGGAGGGTGTGCTTAGCTGAGAAAGCCCCTCCTCCAGATGAAAGGGGAAAAAATGGCCATTAAGACTGATGGGATGTATGACAGGAGGCCAGGAACCAGGAAGCAACTAAAGAAATGGAAAAATAAAAAAGTTTTAAACGAGTAAATATATTATAACTTGCTATCTATTTACTAAGGCTAGTAGCATAAGCATTAAAATAGTTAATGTTGATATAGTTAAGTTCTGTTTGAGGAAAGAGCCATGTGCAATAAACCATATCTGACAGTGTTATAGTATTTGTATGTTCCAAGCCCCCATCACTGTCTGTTCTAAGTCAGCTATGTTAGTTATTTAACCACTCTACTACCGCTCACGGTAATAGTACTGCGGCAGAGTGGCTCGTTCCCGTCCAGTCACGTAGTATTAACGTGACTGGACTCCTCCCCTTCTGGGCGGCGCTTGCGCGCCGCCGGAGGCTCGCTCCCGCTGTTTTCATTCACAGCGGGAGTCGGGCCAGGGGAGGAGCAGCGGCGATCGCCGCTGCTCTTACCCGATCGTCGGGGATCGAGTCTGGAGATCCGCCCGCTGTGTGTAAACACAGCGGGCGGATCTCCATAGTGACAGGGAGTGACAGATCGGACTGTTCAGCATAGCTGGACATCCGATCTGTCCATGAATCACATAGTCACCTCCCCCCCTACACGTCAGTAAGCACCAGGCATACATTAACCCCTCCCTCTCCAATAAAATTAACCCCTTCCCTGCCAGTGTCATTTTTACAGTAACAGTGCATATATATAGCACTGATTACTGCAGTAATGTCACTGGTACCCCCAAAAGTGTCAAAAATGTCAGTCAGGGGTCCGGTCTGTCCGCCGCAATGTCGCAGTCCCGCAAAAAAAATCGCAGATCGCCGCCATTACGCGTTAAAAAAAAAACACCAAAAATGACAGAAATCTTTCCCTTTGTTAGTAAACGCAATAACTTTTGCGCAAACCAATCAAAATACGCTTATTGCGATTTTTTTTACCAAACATATGTAGCATAAAACAAATTGGCCAAAAACTTTTAAAAAAATTGGTTTTTACATCTTTTTTGGGGGGAATTTCATATAAAAAAATGTGAAAAATATTGTTATTTTTTCAAAATAAACGCTCTTTTTTTGTTTATAGCGCAAAAAGTAAAAATCGCACAGGTGATCAAATACCACCAAAAGAAAGCTCTGTTTGTGGGAGAAAAAGGACGTAAATTTCGTTTGGGTACGGCGTCGCACGACCGCGCAATTGTCAGTTGAAGTCGCACAGCGCCGAATCGCAAAAAGTGGCCTGGACGGAAGACAGCAAAATCCTCCGGTTGTAAAGTGGTTAAAAGAGAAGTATGGCCAAAGTGTTTTTGGCCATGCTTCTCTTATAGGTCACAGTAGTGCACTTACTTTTGCGCTCCTGTGACCCAGAGTCAGCTATTAGCAGGCTAAAGCCCATTGTCAGCTGACATCACAGAGCCACTCCAAGCTCTTGAAGTATCCCGACCACATTGTCGGGATCCACCCAGCTGCCTGATTGACAGCTGATCATGGCTCTCAGTGCTTTGCTGCCCCCTTTAGCGCCTGCACCCACCTCCTCGTCAGCCCATCACTCCAGTGAGCACTGAAGAGCGGTGTGACTTACTGTCACCGCTCTCTGCTCAGAGCTGACTAAGAACTGAGAGATCAGCGGTCATGTGAACACTTCTTTCTCGGGCCTAGAGCCGGCAGGGAACAGCTGAAGCATCACATTGATTCTGCAGCATGGAAGTGAGTATGTGTTCTTGTTTTTTGAAAACCGCAAACTGCTTTGTAAAGTGCTGCGCAAACTGTTGGCGCTAAATAAACCCTGTCTAATAGTTACCCCTTTATTTTAGATTTGGAGTGGTGAGGACATAGAACCACAGTCGGTTTTTATTGATGTCTGCGTCCCCATTAAAGAGATTTAAGTTCACTAATTGTCCTGATCAACACTGTCACCAGGACTTCAAGTGAGGGTAAATCCAAAATTTTGTGTGGCCACCAGAAATGGAAAACAGGGGAAATCGTCCCCCTACTCCCATCAGAATATACAGATCAGCACTGTAGCTATTGGCTGCAAGTGCTGATCGAATTCTGTTTTTTTAAGCATGACTGTTCAACAAAAGCTAGTTGCTAGACTGACTTGCACGGACAGCACTATATACGGACAAAAATAAATCTGGTGATTGCTGAACCAGCCAATTTTTGGTCCGTGTATACCCTGCTTTACTTCCTGTTTAGTCTGTAGGACAGGACGTGGAGGGAAATCTCCTTCAATAAGACACACATGGCAAAAAAAGTTGAGCTTCAGATATACTTTAAGCAAACTCTCCAATTTAAAAACTTTGAATAGTAGGTTAAAAGAGATACATGAATTGCTTTTGCCAGCAGTTTTTAAATGCCAAAAGACAGTATCGGTTGTTTTTATTGTATGATAATGTAACAGTTTCTATTGTGCTTAACAGCCAACCCTTTCACTAGAGAATGGTCACATCAATGGCCAAATCAGATATGGAATAGATCATTGGCCTCAGTATCAAATGAGAGCACCTGTATTTACAGTGCTCCTATCTCTCAGAACCTCAGTTCTTTGCTAAGTGACCCAACATTGATGTCTATGTTCAGTCCAGCATGCGCTGAAGTGAACGCTTGCAGAACATCTCAAGTAGTTGGGCTTCCAGGTCAATACACTATTCATATGTGATTTAGTGCTAGATGTTCCATTGTTAAGCAGGTGGACAAAAAACATGAGTTCATTAAATTTAGAACATGCACCCATTGATTTTTTTTTTTTTTTTTTTAGTATGTATATATACTGACCATTAGCCACCAATAAACATGTAGCATCAGTGAATATTTGAATGTAAGCAAGGCCCGAAGCGAAAAAAAAAAAAAAAAAAATAGCGCAGGGCAGACATGACCATGTGAAGAGGGGAGACAGGGCAGGTGTGAGTTAAATTAAATTGTTTTGAGTTGGGGGGTATTCAGGGATTGGTGTATCAGGTTTGGGAGGGGTTGAGGTACAGTTAGGAGGGGTGGCCCCTCAGATTGGAGGTCAGTGGAAGTTCAACGGACGAAGGAAGAAGAAGCTTGGTCACCCACCTTTTTCACTGCAGAGCATCTCACCTCAGCTTCCCTGGTCTGTGATGGCAGATTTGGACGTTTTGCTGGAGCAAATCAAGGCCGCTGCCGCGGTGAAGGGGACTGAGTGGCTCCGGTCCCAGGTCTCCACGTTGATGGGGGTTCAGGACTCTGCACAGGATTCGGAGGGGCTTGCGGTCCCGCGGGCTCGGCGGTCACGGCCGCCGGAGCGTTTTTCACCGGACCCTTCCCCTCGAGCTCAGCGTCATCCTAGGAGCCCCGACAGGGACCCTTCAGGGCCGCCGGCTAAGCGTACTCCTGCTGCGGCCGTGCGCGCCTCTGGGAGGAATCCTCTGCATGGACGGAGCTCTGGGGGTAGTGGGGGGAGGCGGCCTTCGGTCTCTCCCCGTCCCTCTCGCCGGGGTGCTACTGGACTGGCGGGCTCCCCTACTGGCGATGCTCCGGTCGGAGGGGTGCCTCGGCGGGGGAGCGGCTTCATGGCGGCCGGTGGCAGCAGTGATCGGCGGGACTCGGAGTCGGCCTCGGCTGGGCGCAGAGAGATGACGCGGCGGGGCAAGTCACGTGGCCGGGTCATCGGAAGTTCGGCTGGTTCACAGAGGTCTCCGTCGGGCGGAGCTGGAGTACGGGGGCGTGGACGCCTGTCGCTCGGCTCTGCAGATGGCGGGAGTGCGACACCTGGTGGACGGATGTCGGCGGTGCCCGGGGACGATCGTTCGGAAGGCGAGGTGTCCGGATCGGATGTGGAAGAGGATGTCGGTGGTCGGTCGGCGACGAGGGAGGCTGGATCGGCGGCTGGGGGCGCCCCCCCTGGGCAGACAGGTGAGGTCACAATTCCTTCTCTGGCTTTGTCTGATTTGCGGGGCTTGTTTGATGTGGGGGGTGGGAGTGCTGGAGGGGCTCGGGGGGTGGGGGTGTCCCGGCCAGTGGGGGCGGGGACCCCGGAAGGGGGTGATGATGGGGGTTTGAGGGGCTTCCTCCTGGGTCTACGGGACCTCTTGGGGCGTTTGCCCCCGGGGGACGGGGGCCGCTTGTCTCCAGCGGCGGCTTGGGTGCCTCCGGCGGGGGGCTCGGGCACGGAGCCGGGGGGGGCCCCGGGGCTGGCGGGGCCGTCTTCCACGGGGCTAGTTGCGGGGGGGGCTGGGGCCCCTCCCCAGGTTGTTGGTGCGCCGGCAGTGGTGGCAGTGACGGCCGGGGCGGCGGGGGACAAGACCGGGACGGCGAAGGAGGGGAAGGCGGACGCTGTTCGCCTGGACGATTCAGCGAAAGGTGAGGTATATGTTTGTTTTGAGGGCCCATTGGGGGCACATTTGAAGCAGGAAGTCCGGGAGAAGATCTGGAAGGGTGAGTACGTGGAAATCTTCACGCTGTTGCCCCTCGAGAAGTTTCACCTGGACAGGGTTAAACCGGAGGAGCGCAAGAAGGAGGACGAGGAGGCGCGACGCTATCGGCTTATCCCTCGGACGTTCGCCAATTGGCTGCAGGCCTTTGCCATTCTGGCGGGCGTCATAGGAGAAAAGGCGCCGGAAAACTGCTCGGCCCTGTTCTGCTACATGGACGCTGTAGGGGAAGCCTATCGGGTTTACGGGGGGTCGGCCTGGCTGCGGTACGACGAACAGTTCCGGCAGCGGAAGGCGGTTAGGCCGTCCTTGCGGTGGGACCACAAGGACATCAGCCTGTGGATGCGGCTCATGTCGTCTGCGAAGGCTCCGAATCAGTTTTTTCCAGGGGGGGCCGGTGGTTCTGCGACCCCGGGACAGCCGGCCGCAAAGAGGAGGGGTTTCTGCTGGCAATTTAATGAGGGTTCCTGTAAGTTCGGTGGCACATGTCGCTTCAAACATGAATGCTCCGGTTGCGGAGGTTCCCATGCCTTGGCTCGGTGTTTTAAGTCCGGAAAAGGGCGGTCCGGAGAGCCTTCGCACAAAGGGGACGACGCCGGTGAGGGTGGAAAGGCTGCGGCCTTTTCTAGATAGGTACCCCGATAGGGCGGCTGCCCGACTTCTGGGGGAGGGTTTTGCGGTGGGTTTTCGTATCCCTTGCTCTTTGGCCTCGGTGCCGCCGGTGGCGAGGAATTTGCGTTCGGCATTGCGCCACCCTTTGGTGGTGTCGGATAAGTTGCACAAGGAGGTGGCTCTCGGTCGCATGGCGGGCCCGTTCTCGGAGGTGCCGGTGCGTGACTTGGTGGTTTCGCCGTTGGGGGTGGTTCCCAAGAAGGAACCCAACAAGTTTCGCCTCATTCACCACCTCTCCTTCCCAAAGGGTGGGTCTGTGAATGACGCCATCGACCCGGATGCCTGTACGGTGTCTTACATTTCCTTTGACGCCGCGGTGGCCTGGGTGCGACATTATGGGCGGGGGGCCTTGATGGCCAAATCGGACATTGAGGCGGCGTTCAGGTTGCTCCCGGTTCACCCGGACAGTTTTCGATTGCTGGGCTGCCGGTGGCAAGGGGCGTATTATGTGGATCGCTGCCTTCCTATGGGCTGCTCCATATCGTGCGCGCTGTTTGAGACCTTCAGTTCCTTTGTGGAGTGGGTGGTTCGGGAGGTTTCCGGTGTGAATTCGGTGATCCACTATTTGGACGACTTTCTGTGTGTGGGCCCGCCCTCGTCCAACGGGTGCGCGATCCTGCTTGCCACGTTGCAGCATGTGGCCGGGAGCTTCGGCATTCCGTTGGCCCCCGACAAGACGGAAGGCCCGACCACGATGCTCAGCTTCCTGGGCATTGTCGTGGATTCGGAGGCCATGGAGTGTCGCCTACCGGAGGATAAATTGGGGGCTTTGAGAGCTGAAATTGAAGGGGTGCTGGGTTTGCGCAAGATTCAGTTGCGCAGCTTGCAGTCGTTGCTGGGTAAATTGAATTTTGCCTGCCGCATTATGCCCATGGGCCGGGTTTTCTGCCGACGGCTGTCGGCGGCGACTTCGGGGGTGAAGTTGCCCACTCACTTCGTCAGGCTCAACAGGGAACACAGGAATGACTTGCGTCTGTGGCACGGTTTTTTGGCCACATACAATGGTAGATCCTTGTGGATGGCCGGGCCGATCAGCAACTTTGATTTGGAACTGTTTACCGATGCTGCTGGTTCGGCGGGGTACGGGGCTTTTTCACCGGGGGGCGTGGAGCGCCGCCCCTTGGCCGGGGGCATGGCAGGTAGCGGGGCTGGTCAGCAACTTGGTGTTGCTGGAACTGTTCCCGGTGGTGGTGGCCCTGGAGATTTGGGGGGCGGAGTTCAGGAACCTGAAGGTTCGCCTCCATTGCGACAATCTCGGGGTGGTTCAGGTGATCAACCGCGCGTCGGCTTCGTCTCAGCCGGTGGTGCGCCTCCTCAGGTATTTGGTTTTGCGGTGTCTACGGTTGAATGTTTTCCTGTACGCTGTGCACATTCCGGGGGTTAAGAATGATATTGCTGACGCGCTGTCTCGTTTTCAGTGGGACAGGTTCCGGGAGTTGGCACCGGCAGCGGAGCAACGCGGAGTCACGTGTCCGGAGTGGCTATGGGGGATTGCCTTGGGGTCCTCGCTGGATGGATCAGGAAGTCGGTGAGCGAGTCCACGTGGTCGGCTTATTGCAAGGTATGGTTGGAGTGGCTGGAGGTGTTGCGGGTGGCATCGGTGGATCCTCTGGGTCCGGAGGTCAGGTGGGTGTTACTTTCTTTTGTCTCTGATCATTTTGAGAGGGGCGCGTCGGCTTCCGCTGTGGCTCGCAAGTTGTCCGGCTTGGCCTTTCTGTTTAAATTTCTGGGTTGTCAGGATTACACGAAGGACTTCGTGGTGAGACAAGCGTTACGGGGCTATTCCAGGGCTTATCGGAGGAGGGACACTAGGCGCCCGGTGTCCTTCGCTCTTTTGCAGGACGTCTGCCGGCAATTGGGGGAGCACTGCGCCTCGAGTTACGAGGTGGTGTTGTTTAGGGCGGCCTTTTCTCTCGCTTTTTTCGGGGCTTTCCGGATTGGGGAATTGGTCAGCTCCTCCCGGACGGTGCCGGGGGGCCTATTGGGTCAGGATGTCTCTGTCGGTCGGGAGGGGGTTACTATCCTCCTTCGACGGTCCAAAACGGACCAGAGTGGCAAGGGGGTCCGTGTCCGGTTGTTCGCGGTGCCGTCTTCACCGCTGTGCCCGGTAGGGGCGGTTCGGGATTACTGGGCAATCCGCCCTTCGCGGCCCGGTTCATTTTTAATGCATGCGGACGGGTCGTCGTTATCTCGTTTTCAATTTGTATCGGTGTTCAGAAGGTGTGTGGGCTCTTTGGGTTTGGATGCCAGTAGGTTTGCATCTCATTCCTTTCGGATCGGGGCGGCCACTGAGGCTGCACGCTGGGGATTGAACGACGATGCGGTCAAACGCATTGGGCGCTGGGAGTCTAGGAGGTTCTTGTTGTACGTTCGTCCACAGCTGTTGGTGTAGGGTATGTACAGGGGGTGGTTTTGTCGCTGGGGGGGTGTGGGCCCGGCTGGTTATCTGATTATTGGTTGGTTTTCTTTTCCTTTTGTCCCCTTTTCTTGTAGGTTTGGAACCCTGCCTTGTTTGGATCGTGGGACACTCGTATGTTTTCTGGGGGGCCCGGAGAGCTGATGTGCGTCCTAATGGTAGACAACTTGGTTTTTCTCGGCACGAGGCTTGTGTCAGGTGGCTGGGGGTGCCGGGGCTTACTTGGGGCAGGGTCCTTCCCGAAGTGCATCGTTTCGCCCGGTTGGACAGGCAGCCAGATGTTTTGGTGCTGCATGCCGGGGGCAACGATTTGGGGGCCAGGTCCGCGCGGGCCTTGATCAGGGACATAAAGTTGGATTTCCTTAGGCTGCGCACGGCTTTTCCGGCGCTGCTTGTAGTTTGGTCGGATATGGTGGCCCGCACGTCCTGGCGCATGGCCAGGTCGGTCGCGCGCCTTAATAAGGCTCGGATTAAGTTGAACAAGGAAGTGGGGCGCTTTGTGTGTCGGAATGGGGGGTTGGTGGTTCGCCACCTGGAGTTGGAAGTGGACACATGGCGGTATCTGCGGGATGATGGAGTCCACCTCAATGCGGTGGGTATAGATTTATGGGCCCTGGGATTACAGGATGGGATCCAGCGAGCCTTGAGGGTTTGGAGGGGCACGCAAGGGTAAGGTGTCACCCTTGGGTGCTGGTGGCGTTTTGTTGGTCTTTGCTGGCGGGGGAGGTGAACAGTTTAGGATAAGGGTATGGTTGGGACTCATCGTTGGTATGGGTCCCTATGGTGCATTCCATTTAATGTCAGTTTAAATGGAATTCAAAATGGTGGCACTGCGGGGAGTGGTTTGTCTCCGAGCCGGTGACGCGGCTGGAGGCCTATCAGGGCACAGGTCCCGCAGTGCAGGATTTGGAATTATTTGGAGGAGCCTCAAAGACCAACAGGCCTAATGACTGATTGTTTTATGTTTGTAAGGAATGTTTTTTCTCCTTATGTTAATTTTAAGGTAAAAGGGTTAATAAAATGGCTGCTGTGGCCAATTAACTCCAAGCACGGTGTGGTCTCAATTATTTAGGTAAAGGGAAAGGTTTATGGCATGGGGGTGGAGCCTTTGGCTTTAAGCAGCCTAAGAGTTTGGGGGTGACATCTATTCTACATTGGTCAAGCAAGGCCCGAAGCGAAAAAAAAAAAAAAAAAAATAGCGCAGGGCAGACATGACCATGTGAAGAGGGGAGACAGGGCAGGTGTGAGTTAAATTAAATTGTTTTGAGTTGGGGGGTATTCAGGGATTGGTGTATCAGGTTTGGGAGGGGTTGAGGTACAGTTAGGAGGGGTGGCCCCTCAGATTGGAGGTCAGTGGAAGTTCAACGGACGAAGGAAGAAGAAGCTTCCCACCCACCCTCCCTAATTTCTGGGACTGTTATGGTTGATTTTGATTCATGTCTTTTGTGCTTTCTGTCCTTTCTGGGGGAATTTTATATTGTCATGGCAGCTGGGCGTTTTGTTGGTCTTTGCTGGCGGGGGAGGTGAACAGTTTAGGATAAGGGTATGGTTGGGACTCATCGTTGGTATGGGTCCCTGTGGTGCATTCCATTTAATGTCAGTTTAAATGGAATTCAAAATGGTGGCACTGCGGGGAGTGGTTTGTCTCCGAGCCGGTGACGCGGCTGGAGGCCTATCAGGGCACAGGTCCCGCAGTGCAGGATTTGGAATTATTTGGAGGAGCCTCAAAGACCAACAGGCCTAATGACTGATTGTTTTATGTTTGTAAGGAATGTTTTTTCTCCTTATGTTAATTTTAAGGTAAAAGGGTTAATAAAATGGCTGCTGTGGCCAATTAACTCCAAGCACGGTGTGGTCTCAATTATTTAGGTAAAGGGAAAGGTTTATGGCATGGGGGTGGAGCCTTTGGCTTTAAGCAGCCTAAGAGTTTGGGGGTGACATCTATTCTACATTGGTCATGCTTATCAGTAGCTTTACAAATATGCGGGAACAAATTCCTAACATGTAACAATGCTCAGCAACTGTACAGCCCATGAAGGTCGCCTAAAAGGACCATTCCAAATGCTCCCTCAGAATAAGATTTTCGATTCACTGCAGGTTGGAAGATGGTATATCCTCATTTTTAGTCCCTTATGGTTATTTCAAATGTAGATTGTAATTTTACAGAAAGTGAGGGTTAGCTGATTTCCATCAAAACCGGGCTACCATGAAAAGATTTAGGCTTATTATCAAAAAAAAGCTAAATATTTGTCTTACCAATATAATGCACACTGCAGATCTTCCCTTCTTTACACATTTTTTTTAAATTAAATAATATTTATTAACTTAAAAATGTTTTTTAACCTTAAAATATATATAAAAGCACATATTAAATCTTTATTTTTATATAGCTTTGTTATTCTTCTGTATTACCTGATTGATCCTGCCAGTTCCTCACTTCACAGTTGTAAACTGACCACACTAACCAGACAAGCTAATCTGTACTAGCATGGTCAGTTTGCGTCCCCTGTTATTCTGTCAGACAGGCTGTACAAGCACACAGCGTGCCTTTTTCTTACATGGTCAGTGTGTAGCCACACCCCCCATCCATCACTCCTCCATTGATTGGCAACAACTTCCCCAGCCAGCCAGTACCCATGTGTACATGCCCAAACCGCAGGTCCATGATGTACTGAGGAATGAAAAGCAATCACGTGACCTGTATCATGCCTATTTCAAGTAGGTATTAACTATTAACCATTACCTGCAAGAACAATCAAGCTGCTGAACAGCCGCTATGATTGTTCTTATTGTGAAGAGAATCCCTGGCTAAAAAAAATGTTTCTTGAATGATGCCTGCAGCTGCAGGCATCATTCAGATATCCCCACCAAAAGCCCAGGACGTCCTATGACGTCCAGCAGTATGGAAGTGATTAAGGCAACGTAATTTTATTGATAGCAATACAGATTACGTAAAAGGTACACATCTACATATTAGAATATAAAATAAAATGCCTGGAGTCCACAACTTTAGTAGTCGTCTAGAAATGAAAATTATTATTTGAAATTTGTGTTCCTAATATTTTGATTCCTATGGCAACTTAGGCCTCATGCACGTGGGAAGGAAAAATGCTCTTTTTAGAGATGTCTGGCATTTTATTTTTGTATGTCTCTGAAAGCAGCTTTAGGTTGTCTAATGTGCATAGGCACCATGTGTCGTTTACAGGCGTATTATAGAGCAGCTTTCAAGGGCATAAAAATATGCCCCAAACCTGTGTTCAGAGAGGCGTTTTACAGCGTAATTGATGCCAGTATGTGTCTTAACATGTGCTTATGCATATTCATTTATTATAGTGGCTAGAACAAGTTAATATTCTAGCCAATAGAAGGCACTTATGCATCTACAGTATCTCACAAAAGTGAGTACACCCCTCACATTTTTGTAAATATTTTATTATATCTTTTCATGTGACAACACTGAAGAAATTACACTTTGCTACAATGTAGTGAGTGTACAGCTTGTATAACAGTGTAAATTTGCTGTCCCCCTCAAAATAACTCAACACAGCCATTAATGTGTAAACCGCTGGCAACAAAAGTGAGTACACCCCTAAGTGACCATGTCCAAATTGAGCTCAAAGTGTCAATATTTTGCGTGGCCACCATTATTTTCCAACACTGCCTTAACCCTCTTGGGCATGGAGTTCACCAGAGCTTCACAGGTTGCCACTGGAGTTCTCTTCGACTCCTCCATGACGACATCATGGTAGATGTTAGAGACCTTGCTCTCCTTCACCACCTCCAGTGCCGGCAGCACTCATGCAGCCCCAGACCATCACACTCCGACCACCATGCTTGACTATAGGCAAGATACACTTGTCTTTGTGCTCCTCACCTGGTTGCCACCACACACACTTGACAGTTGACACCATCTTAACCAAATACGTTTATCTTGGTCTCATCAGACCACAGGACATGGTTACAGTAATCCATGTCCTTAGTCTACTTGTCTTCAGCAAACTGTTTGCGGGCTTTCTTGTGCATCACGGTAAGAGGAGGCTTCCTTCTGGGACTACAGCCATGCAGACCAATTTGATGCAGTGTGTGGCATATGGTCTGAGCACTGACAGGCTGACCCCCCCACCCCTTCAACCTCTGCAGCAATGCTGGCAGCACTCATACATCTATTTCCCAAAGACAACCTCTGGATATGACGCTGAGCATGTGCACTCAACTTCTTTGGTCGATCATGGCGAGGCCTGTACTAATGTAACCTTTCCTGTTAAACCACTATATGGTCTTGGCCACCGTACTGCAGCTTAGTTTCAGGGACCGGACAATCTTCTTATAGCCTAGGCCATCTTTATGTAGAGCAACAATTCTTTTTTTCAGATCCTCAGAGAGTTGTTTGCCCTGAGGTGCCATGTTGAACTTCCAGTGACCAGTATGAGAGAGTAAGAGCGATAACACCATATTTAACACACCTGCTCATTCACATCAGAGACCTTGTAACACTAAGGAGTCACATGACACCGGGGAGGTAAAATAGCTAATTGGGCCCAATCTGGGCATTTTCACCTAGGGGTGTATTCACTTTTTTTTACAGCGGTTTAGACATTAATGGCTGTGTTGGGTATATCTTGAGGGCACAGCAAATTTACACAGATATACAAGCTGTGCACTCACTATTTTACATTGTAGCAAAGTATCATTTCTTCAGTGTTGTCACATATCAAAAATATGAGGGTGTACTCACTTTTGTGAGATACTGTAAATGCAATAACCATGTAAATGCATGTATATATGCACTGCCAACTTCTGGCAGAATATTTGTAGCATTTTTTCATATGCGTGCAAGAGCTCTTAAGAGTGAATTTGGCAGTTTTTGGATGGTGTGGAGCTCATGGGCTGTGTTCATTCCATTATAGGGCACTTTCACACTAATACGGTGTGGTTTTCTATGCGGGACTTTTGGTGCACTTTCAGAAAACATTGACACAATTCTAATCTTTTTGGCTCTATACACCACCACAATTTATTTGAAATGAAACAAACAAGATGTGCTTTAACTGCAGACTTTCAGCTTTAATTTGAGGGTATTTACATCCAAATCAGGTGAACGTTGTAGGAATTACAACAGTTTGTATATGTGCCTCCCACCCATCAAACTTTCACTTTTTAGTACTTGGTTGCAAATCCTTTGCAGTCAATTACAGCCTGAAGTCTAGAATGCATAGACATCACCAAACGCTGGGTTTAACCGCTTGCCGACCGCCGCAAGTAGATATACTGCAGCGGTCAGCCCCTCACAGGCAAAGTGACGTATATATATATGTCACTAGCCTGTGAGGCGCGTGGTCACGGGCCCCCCTGCGCGTGTGACCGGCGGCCCCGATGTCCGCCGGTCACTCGGCGATCGTCGGGGGAGAGGGAGAAAGGCAGGCAGCTTGTGTAAACAAGCTGCCTGTCATTCTCCCCTGTGTAGAAACACTGATCATACGGTTCTACTATGTAGGACCGTTGATCACTGTTCCTACAGCTCAAGCCACAGCCAATCACAGTTAGAATCACGCCCCTAGGGACACACACAGCCCCTCCCTCTCAAATAAAGTTAACCCCTTCACTGCCAGTGTAATTTTACAGTAGCAGTGCATATATATAGCACTGATTACTGTAGAAATGTCACTGGTAACCCCAAAAGTGTCAAAAATGTCAGTCAAGGGTCCGATCTGTCTGCCCCAATGTCGCAGTACCGCAAAAAAAATCACAGATCGCCGCCATTACACGTTAAAAAAAACAACAAAAATGGCAAAAATCTTTCCCTTTGTTAGTAAACGCAATAACTTTTGCGCAAACCAATCAAAATACGCTTTTTGCGATTTTTTTTTTTACCAAACATATGTAGCATGAAACAAATTGGCCGAAAATTTAAAAAAATTTAGATTTTTACTTTTTTTTTGGGGGGGAATTTCATATAAAAAAATTTGAAAAATATTGTTATTTTTGCAAAATTGACGCTCTTTTTTTTTTTATAGCGCGTGATCAAAAAATCGCACAGGTGATCAAATACCACCAAAAGAAAGCTCTGTTTGTGGGGAAAAAATGACGTCAAATTCGTTTAGGTACAGCGTCGCACGATTGTCCGTTAAAGTCACGCAGTGCCGAATCGCAAAATACCCCCTGGTCTTTTAGCAGCCAAATCCTCCGGCGCTTAAGTGGTTAATCCCTGGTGATGCTCTGCCAGGCCTCTACTGCAACTGCCTTCAGTTCCTGCTTGTTCTTGGGGCATTTTCCCTTCAGTTTTGTCTTCAGCAAGTGAAATGCATGCTCAATCGGATTCAGGTCAGGTGATTGACTTGGCCATTGCATAACATTCCACTTCTTTCCCTTAAAAAACTCTTTGGTTGCTTTCGCAGTATGCTTCGGGTCATTGTCCATCTGCACTGTGAAGCGCCGTCCAATGAGTTCTGAAGCATTTGGCTGAATATGAGCAGGTAATATTGCCCCAAACACTTCAGAATTCATCCTGCTGCTTTTGTTAGCAGTCACATCATCAATAAATACAAGAGAACCAGTTCCATTGGCAGCCATACATGCCTACGCCATGACACTACCACCACCATGCTTCACTGATGAGGTGGTATGCTTTGGATCATTAGCAGTTCCTTTCCTTCTTCATACTCTTTTCTTCCTATCACTCTGGTACAAGTTGATCTTGGTCTCATCTGTCCATAGGATGTTGTTCCAGAACTGTGAAGGCTTTTTAGATGTTGTTTGGCAAACTCTAATCTGGCCTTCCTGTTTTTGAGGCTCACCAATGGTTTACATCTTGTGGTGAACACTCTGTATTCACTCTGGTGAAGTCTTCTCTTGATTGTTGACTTTGACACACATACACCTACCTCCTGGAGAGTGTTATTGTTCTGGCCAACTGCTGTGAAGGGTGTTTTCTTCACCAGGGAAAGAATTCTTCGGTCATCCACAACATTTGTTTTCCGTGGTCTTCCGGGTCTTTTGGTGTTGCTGAGCTCACCGATGCGATCATTTTTTTTAAGGATGCTCCAAACAGTTGATTTGGCCACACCTAATGTTTTTGCTATCTCTCTGATGGGTTTATTTTGTTTTTTCAGCCTAATGATGGCTTGCTTCACTGATAGTGACAGTTCTTTGGATCTCATATTGAGAGTTGACAGCAACATATTCCAAATGCAATTAGCACACTTGAAATGAACTCTGGACCTTTTATCTACTCCTTGTAAATGGGATAATGAGGGAATAACACACACCTGGCCATGGAACAGCTGAGCAGCCAATTATCCCATTACGTTTGGTCCCTTAAAAAGTGGGAGGCACATATACAAACTTTCACCTGATTTGGATGTAAATACCCTCAACTCAAAGCTGAAAGTCTGCAGTTAAAACACATTTTGTTTGCTTCATTTCAAATACATTGTGGTGGCGTATAGAGCCAAAAAGATTAGAATTGTGTCGATGTCCCAATATTTATGGACCCGACTGTATATCCATAGACACACACAGTGTGGCTCAGCCCCACCTCTCGCTCCCTCTTCACAGGATTTGATTAATAGCAGTAGGAGTCAATGGTTCCCACTGCTGCCGAGTCTCCTGTGGAAAGAGAGAAAGAGAAGAATATCTGCTGTAGACAGACATAGCCTTGGATCATGAATGGGCTCAAGTAATTGTTTAAGGGGGGACTGGGATGTGCAGCTTTTGAAAGGTTTCTTTACCTTAATGCACTATGGAACATACCCGGCCTGACTCTCCTCCTCTACAAAAGATTCACAGAACAATGTATCACCAAGGGTCAAATGTTAAAAATTAATAGGTAAAGTGGTGTCCTGAATAATGTTGGAAAAACACAGATTTAGCATGAGGTGAGGAGGTTTTGTCACCAACAGATTGCAGACTGAATTCACAAGGGTACTGAATGCAGAAGAGAATGTAGTGCCTATGTTGTAAGGAAAGTATTGACAAATTGCTCTCCTAGCAGGGCCTAATGGGGAAGCAAAGTAATACTTTGACAATTGCGGCTCAAACAAAATAATTGAGCAGCTGTGCCACTCTATGGGCACGTACATGGGAAATGACCTGTTCAACTTAGTCCACCATTTTGGCCCTATCATTTAGGAGACACTTGGCAAGGGTCAGAACTGCCTGCAAAGCATCTCATTTTGCCTCCATGTGAATTCAGCCTACTGTATGTCCAAGCTCATGTGAAAAGTTACCTGTATCAATAGGCACGGACACCAAGAAAACCCAGTCTCGTGCTGAGTCAACTGTATTTGCAGTATTTAAGTGGCCCATTGACGTCCTTGCCTTCCATAAATATGTCTAGCAATGACCAAGTCGCCTGACAAGTCGCGCTAGTGTGAATGGGGACTAACAGTGTAAATTTGCTGTCCCCTCAAAATAACTCAACACACAGCCATTAATGTCTAAACCGCTGGCAACAAAAGTGAGTACACACCTAAGTGAAAATGTCCAAATTGAGCCCAATTAGCAATTTTCCCTCCCCGGTGTCATGTGACTCGTTAGTGAATGGGGAGCAGGTGTGTTAAATTTTATGTTATCGCTCTCACTTTCTCATACTGGTCACTGGATGTTCAGCATGGCACCTCATGGCAAAGAACTCTCTAAGGATCTGAATTGACATTAATGTCTAAATCGCTGGAAACAAAAGTGAGTACACTGCTAAGTGCAAATGTCCCAATTGGGCCCAAAGTGTCAATATTTTGCGTGGCCACCATTATTTTTCAACACTGCCTTAACCCTCTTGGGCATGGAGTTTACCAGAGCTTTACAGGTTGCCACTGGAATCCTCTTCCACTCATCACAAAGCTGATGGATGTTAGAGACCTTGTGCTCCTCCACATTCCTTTTGAGGATGCCCCACAGATACTCAATAGGGTTTAGGTCTGGAGACATGCTTGGCTAGGCCATTACCTTTACCCTCAGCTTCTATAGCAAAGCAGTGGTCGTCTTGGAGGTATATTTGGGGTCGTTATCGTGTTGGAACACTGCCCTGCGGCCCAGTATCCGAAGGGAGGGGATCATGCTCTGCTTCAGTATGTCACAGTACATGTTGGCATTCATGGTTCCCTCAATGAACTGTAGCTCCCCAGTGCTCGCAGCACTCATGCAAGACACACTTATCTTTGTACTCCTCACCTGGTTGCCGCCACACACGCAAACTGTTTGCGAGCTTTCTTGTGCATCATCTTTAGAAGAGGCTTCCTTCTGGGACGACAGACATGCAGACCAATTTGATGCAGTGTGCGGCGTATGGTCTGAGCACTGACAGACTGACCCCCACCCCTTCAAACTCTGCAGCAATGCTGGCAGCACTCATACGTCTATTTCCCAAAGTCAACCTCTGGATATGATGCTAAGCATGTGCACTAAACTTCTTTGGTCGACCATGGTGAGGCCTGTCTTGTTAAACCGCTGTATGGTCTTGGCCACCGTGCTGCAGCTCAGTTCTAGGGTCTTGGCAATCTTCCTATAGCCTAGGCCATCTTTATGTAGAGCAACAATTTTTTTTTTTCAGATCCTCAGGTAGTTCTTTGCCATGAGGTGCCATCTTGAACTTTCAGTGACCAGTATGAGAGAGTGAGAGCGATAACACCAAATTTAACACACCTGCTCCTCGCTCACACCTAAGACCTTGTAACACTAACGAGTCACATGACACTGGGGAAGGAAAATGGCTAATTGGGCCCAATTTGGACATTTTCATTACTCACTTTTGTTGCCAGCGGTTTAGACATTAATGGCTGTGTGTTGAGTTATTTTGAGGGGACAGCAAATTTACACTGTTATACAAGCTGAATAAAATAGAATAGAATATTTACAAAAATGTAAGCGGTGTACTCACTTTTGTGAGATACTGTATGCTATTGTATGGGATTCACAGCGCACTGCTCTGCAAATCACATACCATGTCTGTGCATTGCGAATTCAGCCATACAGATTGTATGGCTGAATTTGCGTTGCATTTGGACCAAAGTTGCACAGGACCCTTCTTTTGGTCCGCACCAGAATTGGATCACATGGGTGTTCACATCTATGCGATCCGATTCATACTGGAATTGACAGTTCGCACTGCGATATGAGAACTGATCTGGGAGTGTTGTTAACTTTGTATTGACACCCCCTGCGATTTTTTTTTTTTACCCTGCGATTCCCATATGGCAGTGTGAACTGCCTGCGAGTTGAGTGCAATGCAGGAACCCGCAGTGGATTCGCAGGGTTCCCGCATCGCATATGTGTGAACCAGCACTCAATCGACATTGACCATTTTTAATGCTTGTTGTTGCTAGCGTTAGTAAATTGATAGGAAAGTATATCATATTTACTTGTTTTAAACTTTTTTTTTTTACATTTCTTTAGTTATTTCCTGGTTTCTAATACAGTTTTATTGTCTATGGACAGTCCATATATGTCCTTCCTTCCTATTGCTACATGTCTCCAACCTGCAGGATTGCAGCTGCATAAAGCACTTTATCCAATAGTCACTGACCCATACACTTTAGTACGGTACTCCCGCGGGCTTAAATATTAGATGGGCTGACGGTTTAGTGGTTTTCTGCATCCTGGTTAACCCACCTTATCAAGTGACCACTTGTGAGGTCTGATTTATGTTAGTGGGAAGACAATGATGTCTAGGTATTGGTAATGGATGTGTTTAATATTTTTTACTTAATGATTATACTAAATAGGGTCATTCATATTTTTTTTTTAAACAAGTATTGAATAAAATGTATCCATTTTACTCATACTGACTCTGCCGCATAAGGCTTCATGTACACTGGGCGTTTTACCAACTGATATTTTGGTCGTCAGGTGTTTTTTTTCTTTAGCCAGTAAACTCCCCAGCATGTTATCCCATATGTCCATGTACAGATACTGTAGGCTTTTATCAAAGTTTTTTGGAAGGGGCATTTTCAGGCTGGAAAAAAAACCCCAGAACTACTGTGTTTGAAGAAGAGTTTTTCAGCTGTAAAAATGCTTTAACTACGAAAAACGCTGAAAAATGGCTATCCGGAGTTTATGAGCAATTTTTTAGCCTCAAGCTTTTGTGGGGGTATAGTTTTGCTAAAAAAGCAAAAACACTGCAAAATGCTAAAAAAACGCAAATGCAAAAACGCAGCAAAACTAAGGTTTTTAACACAGCATTCTACAGCTAAAGCTACTGGTGTTATTTTAACAACCAGTGTGCATGAGTACTAAGTCTCTCAAGGTAACCGCTTCTTCTGGTGGGGACTCCTCTAGCCACCTATTTCACTGTACAGAGTCTTTTTTTTGCTACATGAGACTACACTGATTATGTGAGTACGGACACCAGACTTTAAACTGCTCCTTTTTGAATTTTAATTTTTTTTAAATGATGTCATACATTCCAAGAATCTTCAGGATGGGAGGAGTGGTTTTCTAAGCTAAGCATGCCCTCCTCCCTCATGCCTGAGCTAAAGGCAGATGGATTGAAAGAAGTAAATGCTGCATGAATCATCTGCCCTTACTCAAGACGACCACAGCCAGAAATCTTAAGGCGTGTTTTTTAAAGTGAATTTTCTGCAAAATAAAGCATGGAGACATGGATGGATTATGGGTGAGTTTGCTTTGAACATTAAAAATGACTTAAATAGTATTTTTTATTTGTAATGCTCATCCAACTTACTTCCCCTTTAAAGTGATTATATATAGCCAAGATGTGTTATTACTAGATTTGGATATAGGGTTGGAGAAAGTGATGATAAATCCAAAATGTTAGAGTTGTTAGTGAAACAAGAAAAGAGGGAAAACTTTCAATATTAAAGTAGAACTATACGAAAAAATGTATTTCCCATTTTGGATAGAGCAAGGGAGGGTTATAACCCCTGTCAGATTTTTTTTTTTTACCCACCCACCTGTGTCCTATTGGGGTGTTTTCCCTTCAATTCCTGTCGCACAGCCAAACAGGAAGTGAGATTAAATCCCTGCAAATTAAGGGAGTTCCTTGGGGAGCCCCAGGTCACAAGATCTAGTGTTACTCATAGGAAGGTTTCCACTCTATTACTTTTCTGGGGATCATTTATTCATAAATGATCTAGAGGAGGGGATATCGAGTAAAATCTCAGTATTTGCAAATGATACTAAACTAAGCATGCCAATATCTTCTGGGCAGGATGTGGAAACCTTACTAGCGGACCTGAACAAAATTATGGGGTGGGCAACTACATGGCAGATGAGGTTTACTGTTGAAAAATGTAAAGTAATGCACCTGTGCCAGAAACCAAAAAGCAAGCAACTCACTGGGGGGAAGAACCTCTGGGTGAGTCTAGGATGGAAAAGGACCTGGGGATACTGGTAGACAACAGGCTTGGCAGTGGCATGCAATGCCAAGCCGCTGCAAGCAAAGCCAACAGAATACTGGGATGTATAAAAAAAGGGGATTCACTCCAGAAATAAAGTGATTATTCTCCCTCTCTACAAGACTCTGGTCCGGCCACATCTGGAGTATGCTGTCCAGTTCTGGGCACCGGTCCTCAGGAAGGATGTGCTGGAATTGGAAAGAGTCCAGAGAAGGGCAACAAAAATAATTAGGATAATGGAGGACATCAGCTATGAGGAAAGACTACAAGCACTGAACTTATTCTCTCTGGAGAAGAGACGATTGAGGGGGGATATGATATCAATGTACAAATACTGTACTGGCAACCCTAGCATATGGAAAAACCTATTCAGAGAAAGGAAATACAATAAGACACTCACTTAAAATACGCAGGGGGTTCTTTACTGTTAGAGCAGTAAGGATGTGGAATTCTCTTCCGCAAACAGTGGTATCAGCAGGGAGCATTGATAGTTTCAAAAAACTTTTAGATGGGCACCTTAAAGACCACAACATACAGGGGTATACAATGTACGGTTAACATCAAACACCCGCACATCATAGGTTGAACTGGATGGACTGGTGTCTTTTTTCAACCTCACTAACTATGTAACTATGTAACACTGTAACAACACAAAATTTGGGATTTTACACACTATAGAAGGATATGCCTTGTTCGTATTTCATGTCTGAAGTTTGCAACCACTTTAAAGTCCACAATTTCTGAGGCATGCAAATAAAACATCTATGTAATGCTGCTTTTGTGCCTTATATTCCAGGAAGGTGCACTAAGGAATGCAGGTGTTAGCAAAGCCAATGGGAAAAGCAGACAGGATTGCTATGAAATACACATCTGCCAAGAAAAACTCCAAAAGACAAATATACCATGTTGCTGGAGAAATTAAGGCAACAAAAGTACAGGTACATATCTTTGGAACCTCCATTTGTAAGCGTGGGTATATAGGACAATGTGCTGTAATTGAATCCTACAATGCACACAATGTCATATACAGGGTGCACTATGGTACCTACACTGCATGGACTACTATTAGTAGTTCTTTACAATCACCACCAGTGATTTTAGTGTGCATTTCATGCAGTCTTTTTCCTGCATCAAATGTACATGAAAAATGTTTCACATAACCCCAATTTTCCAGTATGTACTTGGCATATGCTCAGATGTTGGAGTGCATACTCTTCAGCAAACCATATTTGTTAGTTAATCTGCTGTATGTACACCATAAGGCTCCATTCACACCTGAGCGTATCGTTTTCAGGGGTGTTTTTCAGGCGTTTTTTTTTGCAGGTGTTTGGAGGCAAGCATTGACATCTGACCAAAAACGCTTGTAATCTGCCAAAAAAGAAGATCATGTATTTTTTTTGAGCTTCAGGTGTTTTGCTTCAGGTAACAAAACGCTTAACAGGGTCCATTGAAACTAATGGGATTTGTTTGGCATTTTGGAACTTCAGAGATGAGCGTTTTATGAGCTGAAAAACACTCAGGTGTGAACAGAGTCTTAAGGGCCATGCACACTATCCAACTTTTGTGGTTAGATTTCCTTCAGATTTACCTTTTCTATGTAGTGCAGGGGCCTGCCAGATTGCATACAAATTGAAAGTGTTTAGGTTTGACCTCATATTATATGGTTTTGGTAAGTCTAAAGGAAAAAGTCTTCAGAAAATCTTATAGTGTGTATGGCCCTTAACAGATGTGCCTGTGGCTGTGCATATTGCAGACTCATAACAATTACAATGAGACTATGATTGGGTTGTCCGGCCTGTTCTGCCCATCATTCAATGCACTGGCTATAGTTCATTAGGCTCAGTTCACATATTGGCGTCTCAGATCCCGAATCATTGCAAATCGCGGGATGCCCGTGACTTGCTATGGCACCCCAAACGCAGCGCGATTGTGTCGCGATTCGTCGGGCAACAATTACGTTAAAATCACACAAACATAATCGCAGGACTCCTGTCGCCCAAAAGAAGTTCTTGTACTTTTTTTAGGCGACAGGCATCCCTTGGTTCTGTTTCAGCGATTGTTACCCGACAAATTGTGGCAAAATCGCGCCGCATTTGGGGTGCTATTGCAAGTCACGGAAATTGCATGGGCATCCCCTGATTTGCAGTGTTTCGGAATCACGGGCAGAATCGCAGCGATTCTGCCCGTGATCAGAGACGTCAATATGTGAATGGAGCCTAAAGTGCAGTGCAAATATGCACCAAAATTCTAGGGACAGCTGTCAGGGTACTTGTGAATTAATAAAGTGAAGCTTTCCAAATATGTAATTTTCTGTGTAATGGAGTAGTTTGTAAATCTTCAAAATATGCATCTACAGCTCCATAGGAGGCCAGTGGGAATATATTTTCTAAAGCTTGTACTGTGTAACTTCCTCTATATCTCTAAATTGTATTCTGCCAGTCTCATTCAAACTGTAAAGGAAAGTTTGAATCTGGTGGCTCCAGGATATTGTTTGGTGGCTCCAAGCATTGTTTGTGTATTTATTTATTTTTTAATCCCGCTGTAAATGATAGGCAGTAAGGCCCGGTTCACCCTGCCGCGGCTTCAAAGTCAACAACCCAACACCACTTCGGCATGACTTGCATACGACTTCTTTAATAGAAGTCAATGCAAGCCGTGCCGAAGTCACACCAAAATGAGTGCAAGTACCTTTTACTAAGAAGGAGCGACTCAAGTCTCTCCTTTTAGAACAGTTCTGTTGCACTTAATGGGGCGCTGCTTGTCATGTGACATGTGCTCTCAAAGTCGGAGCGCATGTTGCACCAATGTGAACCGGCCCTAAGGAGGACATTTCACCATCAACAGAAGGTGAGTTTCAGGATCATTAGATTAGACACAAAGATTGGGGGGGACTGAAGCAGTGCAGCAATGTCTGGTTGGAAATGGAACTCAGTAATTAGATCATGATCCATATACAAGTTTATTCTACAATTTTGACTGGTAAGGAACAAGAAAAAAGTACCCTTGCAGTGGGCACCCACACTGCAAGCGATAAATGCTCATTAGGTTTAGTGGTGCCGGGATAAGAAGTAAAGGCCCGTACACAGGATAAGAAAATTGGAAGTAAAATTTCGTACGACAAACTATCTGCAGATTTTCTGACCGTTAGTATAGTGCTTTCCACAGCCGATTATTACTTTTTAGACGACAAAAGCTGAAGGTGCAGGCTATTAAATTTTTATCGTACGTGAACATAAAATCTGAATTTCCTTTTAACCGCTTGCCGACCGCCGCACGACTATTTACTGCGGCGGTCAGCTCCTCACAGGCAGAGCGTCGTAGTACTACGTCGCTAGCCTGTGAGGGTCTAGGGATCGAGCGCACGCCCCCGGAGGCGTGCTCCCGCTCCCGCGCGGTCAAGGACCCCCCCGCGCGTGTGACCGGCGGACCCGATGTCGCTCGGCGATCGTCGGTGCAGAGGGAGAAAGGCAGGTGGCTGATGTAAACAAGCCGCCTGTCATTGCCCCCTGTGTAGAAATAGTGATCATACGGTTCTACTATGTAGGACCGTTGATCACTGTTCCTACACCTCAAGCCACAGCCAATCACAGTTAGAAGCATGCCCCTAGGGACACACATAACCCCTCCCTCTAAAAAAAAAAGTTAACCCCTTCACTGCCAGTGTAATTTTACAGTAACAGTGCATATGTATAGCACTGATTACTGTAGAAATGTCACTGGTAACCCCAAAAGTGTCAAAAATGTCAGTCAAGGGTCCGATCTGTCCACCGCAATGTTGCAGTACCACAAAAAAAATCGCAGATCCCCGCCATTACGCGTTAAAAAAAAACAAAAAAAATGACAAAAATCTTTCCCTTTGTTAGTAAACGCGATAACTTTTGCGCAAACCAATCAAAATACGCCTTTTGCGATTTTTTTTTTTTTTTTTACCAAACATATGTAGCATAAAATAAATTGGCCGAAAATGTTAAAAAATTTTGATTTTTAAATTTTTTGGGGGGAATTTCATATAAAAAAATGTGAAAAATATTGTTATTTTTGCAAAATTGACGCTCTTTTTTTGTTTATAGCACATGATCAAAAAATCGCACAGTTGATCAAATATCACCAAAAGAAAGCTCTGTTTGTGGGAAAAAAAGGACGTCAAATTCGTTTAGGTACAGCATCGCACGACCGCGCAATTGTCCGTTAAATTCACGCAGTGCCGAATCGCAAAATAGGCCCTGGTCAGGAAGGGGGTAAAATCTTCCGGGGCTTAAGTGGTTAATTAATACAGTTTTTGTCAGAAAAAAATTGTACTACGCATGCTCGGAAACTAAAGAACACATACAAAACAATTCAACACATGACATCACTTCTGAAGTTGTATTCAGTCTTCTGAAAATTTTCGTATGATGAGGATCCTCTTCACTTGGATATGAGACTTGCATACAACAAAAAACAGACGAATATTCATCCGATAATCTAAACGTGTTTACAAAACGTAATTCTTTTCAAATTCCTCGCTCCAGCATATTCCCTCCAGCTGTACAACCAGACCTGCGATGCCTTTTATCTCAGGTGCTCACAACTGTGATCTGTCCACAGCATTCAATATTTTTTGCAAAGCAGTGCACCTCCATACACCATACTGGGTTACCTTGCATTGTGGTGAACTGCAACGCAAGTTCATAGGCAGACTTGTATAAAGTACTCGAAATTTCTACTTGAGTAAAAGTACAAGTGCTCGATCAAAAAATTACTTGAGTAGAAGTGGAAGTGCTCGCAGAAAAAGTTACTTAAGTAGAAGTACTAAAGTATTCAACATTTATTTTACTTAAGTATTGCAAGTAGTTTTTTCAAAAAATTTGCTACTTAAGTACTAAAAGTAAAAAGTACCAGTAGTTTTGAAAAAAAATTTCTACTCAAGTACTGAAAGTAGAAGTACAAGTACTGTGTTATGTAGTTATTAAAGAAAGAAGTCAAAAGTATGAACATCATATTGTTTTTATTATTTCAAATGATTTATTCAAATGATTAACCTGTGTTTGTTAGTAGTATCTTGATGCACTTTAAGCGCTGTAGCACCATTTATTTGTTTGTTTCATATTTTCTTTTTATTGGAAAGATTTGGTATAGCAGCTTTTATTATACACAGCCTTTATTTTCGTATGCGCTGATTTACAAATGACATTATACACATTTTTTTGAGCTTTATGCAACCTGCCATCTACTGTTCTGGCAGTGGTAATTTTTTTAAAAGTAACGAGTAACTATGCAGCACAAAAAAAAATACTTGAGTAGAAGTATCGAAATCATCGAAAAAATGTAGTGAAGTAAAAGTAGAAGTAGGAGAAAAAAATTCTACTCTAGGAAAGTACAGATACCGCATTTCGGTACTTAAGTACAATACTTAAGTAGTTCTACTTCGTTACTATACATCTCTGTTCATAGGAAAGGTGCGTTGAGGTGCCATTGAGAATACAAAGCACTACAGTACACAAGAGTGAATAACACATGCAAGGATAATGCCTGCTGCAATGCAGCCCAACAGTGTGAATTCAGCCTTCAAACTACACTGAATCATCAGGACTTCTAAATGGAGAACTCTGTCTTGTTTTAACATTTCTCAATACTTTAATAAAGATTTTGCTAAGGGGGAAATTCAGTTCTGTGTTTGAGAATAGTTCTGCCTCCCACATGCCACAACTGGTTTTGCATCAAACAAGATTTAATCAAACCTGCTGCACAGGTTGAGAGGACCAGTGATAGCTGCTCAGTTTGTACAGTGATGACAAGTATGGAGGGTCAATTCAGTAAAGAATCACTAGTGTAGCCAAGCCCTTAACTTATGTTTTAGACCTAAACTCTGAATTGCTTTGAGCTTCACAACTTCACATAGCAGACCCTTTTGTTCTGTAAATGAAACAAAGTTTGTGATTTCTTTTCATTCTCACAGAATTCAAGAGTAGATCTTGTGCCCCGCAACTTGCATTGGATTGACAAATTTAAAGCCGAGGATACTTGGCAGAAAAATAATGTATGTAGCCACCAAATTGTAAATTGCACAGTAAGGATTTTTATGTTGACCTTATGTGTACATATACATCAGAGGATACATATCATATGACAACGCTGGACCTCCTTTTGTACTTTCTGAATATACAGACTTATTTCTTTGGATCAAAATATGCTGTCTGACATGCTAATGCTCCTGGACTGAGTGAAAGACAAATCCTTCTTTTCTAAATTCCCCATCTCTTAATATCTTTGTCGCTCCCTCATTGGTGGTGCAGCGGATATGAGTACTGCTGCTGTGGCGCTGTAATGACCAGTTCAATAGCCATGGTTGTAGTTGCATTGGTCATTCCTGCAAGTGGCACAACACTGGGCACGGAAGGCTGGTCTGGATGGTGGATTCCTTGTGCACACATATATACAGTATGTATACAGTATCTCACAAAAGTGAGTACACCCCCTCACATTTTTGTAAATATTTTATTATATCTTTTCATGAGAACATACTGAAGAAATTACACTTTGCTACAATGTAAAGTAGTGAGTGTACAGCTTGTATAACCGTGTAAATTTGCTGTCCCCTCAAAATAACTCAACACACAGCCAATAATGTCTAAACCGCTGGCAACAAAAGTGAGTACACCCCTAAGTGACAATGTCCAGATTGGGCCCAAAGTGTCAATGTTTTGTGTGGCCACCATTATTTTACAGCACTGCCTTAACCCTCTTGGGCATGGCGTTCACCAGAGCTTCACAGGTTGCCACTGGAGTCCTCTTCCACTCCTCACTCCTCCATGGCAACATCACTGAGCTGTTAGAGACCTTGCGCTCCTCCAACTTCCGTTTGATGATGCCCCACAGACATTCAATAGGGTTTAGGTCTGGAGACATGCTTGGGCAGTCCATCACCTTTACCCTCAGCTTCTTTAGCAAGGCAGTGGTGGTCTTGGAGGTGTGTTTGGGGTCGTTGTCATGTTGGAATACTGCCCTGCGGCCAGTCTCCAAAGGGAGCGGATCATGCTCTGCTTCAGTAAGTCACAGTATATGTTGGCATTCATGGTTCTCTCAATGACCTGTAGGTCCCCAGTGCCGGCAGTACTTATGCAGCCCCAGACCATGAGGACACTCCCACCACCATGCTTGACTGTAGGTAAGACACACTTGTCTTAGTACTCCTCACCAGATTGCTGCCACACACACACCTGACACCATCTGAACCAAATAAGTTTATCCTGGTCTCATCAGACCACAGGACATGGTTCCAGTAATCCATGTCCTTAGTCTGCTTGTCTTCAGCAAACTGTTTGCAGGCTTTCCTGTGCATCATCTTTAGAAGAGGCTTCCTTCTGCGACCACAGCCATGCAGACAAATTTGATGCAGTGTGAGGCGAATGGTCTGAGCACTGACAGGCTGACCCCCCACCCCTTCAAACTCTGCAGCAATGCTGGCAGCACTCATACGTCTATTTCCCAAAGACAACCTCTGGATATGATGCTGAGTACGTGCACTCAACTTCATTGGTTGACCATGGCGAGGCCTGTTCTGATTGGAACCTGTCCTGTTAAACCGCTGTATGGTCTTGGCCACCGTGCTGCAGCTCAGTTTCAGGGTCTTGGCAATCTTCTTATGGCCTAGACCATCTTTATGTAGAGCAACAATTCTTTTTTCAGATCCTTAGAGAGTTCTTTGCCATGAGGTACCATGCTGAACTTCCAGTGACCAGTATGAGAGAGTGAGAGCAATAACATCAAATTTAACACACCTGCTCCCCATTCACTAATGAGTCACATGACACCGGGGAGGGAAAATTGCTAATTGGGCCAAATTTGGACATTTTCACTTAGGGGTGTACTCACTTTTGTTGCCAGCAGTTTAGACATTAATGGCTGTGTGTTGAGTTATTTTTGAGGGGACAGCAAATTTTACACTGTTATACAAGCTGTACACTCACTACTTTACATTGTAGCAAAGTGTCATTTCTTCAGTGTTGTCACATGAAAAATATAATAAAATATTTACAAAAATGTGAGGGGTGTACACACTTTCGTGAGATACTGTGTGTGTGTGTGTGTGTGTGTGTGTGTATATATATATATATATATATATATATATATATAACAGTATATGTATGTCATTCATGATTGTCTATGTTAAGATTATGATTATACCAGTCACATTTACATTTATATTATATTGTGTTTTGTTGTGGACCTGGTGAAGGGAGAGGTTTTTTTTATTACCCCCAAAACATGTTGGCTATTTTTTTGTGTGTAAACTGACATAGCACCCCCATTAGGCTGTTAGGCAAATCCAGTTTTTGGCTCTCCTGTAATCAGCAGAGTGTGTGATTGCTTTGGGCTGCTCTGGGTTCTGCATACTCCAGATTTGAATGTTTCCCCAGTTTTCTGGAGATTTCCAGAATATAGTGGGTGGGAGAGTCAAATTGCCAGTCTGAATATTTATGCAACCCCAACCAATCCCTGGAGAAGGTTGTCCAGATGGTGGCTGGGAAGTGTAAAAATAATCTGGAACACCAGAGAGCCGTGTTCTTCTTTCCCTGGAGCAGAGGGTCCCAGCCAGAAAGGGCTACATGCCTTTCTGACTGCCTTGCTGAAGGTCCAGCCTGCTCATTAGGATCCCAGCCATGTTGAGAGGGCCTGCTCAGCCACAAACCCTATCAAGGACCTAAGAGGGGTCCACTAAAGATCTGCCATGGGAGTTGACAGAGGAGCCTGCCTGCTAGAGTCAGAGAGACATTCAAAGCTAGGGATACTGTGAGTACTGACACAATGGGGGAGGATTTAAATGATTGTTAGTTCTGTTACCCCTGTTGTACAAATTACAAGGCCTGCCTGGACAGAGTCATTGCTATCGATGCCCCCATCGCTGTCCACTCCTTGTCCCACTGCTAAGGGACTGTTCTGCAGAGCTACTATAAGGAAGAATGTCTTCAATGTTAAAGTAATTTTCAAATCTGCAGCCCTTCATGCAATTAAGGTACTTTCTTTTATGGGGGGGGGGGGGAGGGGGTGACAACTATCTCCCAACTGTGCTTCTGTCTTGTCACCCTGTTACATATGTGTGCCCCTGTTGGAAATTAGATGTGTCCTTACCAACCTATATAACCTGCTTGTTGCATGTGTCCATGTGTGATTCATCTGGCCTGAGGGAGTGTACCCACTGTATCCAATAGGGGAGCATGTTGGACAGTGGAGGAAACCCAGCTAGTGACACACAGGCTTTTGTAACTATCCCAGTGGTTTGGCACAAACAGTGGTGCATCCTTGGATATGTTATAAAAGCCAAGGGCACATGTGACAGGGTGTCTTTGGGCAGAAAGCCAGGTTCCAGAAGGAGGGTGACAGTTGTCTCTCCTTTTGCTGCTGTGGATGGTGGTTACAGGCGGTCGGGCCTTGTGAACCAGGAGTATGGAGCTGAGCCAGGAGGTCCAGTATATGCTGACTAGTGGAGCTGGAGACAGAGCAACATTGGGAAAAACAGTGTCCGTGAGTACTGGGAAGCTTGTCAGGGGTCTTCCCAGGAAGGGGACCACTCCAGTGGAGTGTCAGTGGACAGGTGTCAGCACACTCAGCAAGTGAGAAAGGGGGTGCCAAGTTAGAACCCTAAAGAGTGATTCAAACGGGAATACATTATCTATTTTCACTTCAGTGGCAAGGTGTAGCAGCGGCCTTGCCGCACACTACAGCTAGTTGTCCTCACGATTGTGCATAGTTGGAGTATCCCACTCATCCCTTCTCCTATCCCAGTTCCAAATAAAAACACAAAAAAAAACAACATCCCCTGGATTGATTATTGACTGAGCCAAGGACTTTCAGTGCTTATTTGCTATCCGTTGCTAAGGGTAACCCAGGGGAATCCAGAAAGTGTAATACTCAGCAGTCCTCTAGGGGGCAGTGCTACATGTATTTTAATTTATTGTATTTTAAAAAATGTTTTCAGTGGAGAAGCCCAAGAACTCATTAGGCCCCTTTCACACTAGTACGTTTTCCCTTTGTTTTTTTAGGGTGACAAATGAGCACGGAAACTATTCCCTATTGAATCCTATGTAACCGTTCACACTTTGAAAAGTCCTTCATGCTGCATCTTTGGTGCACAAAAAGGCAGCTTACATAGTAAGTCAATAGGAATGCATCAAAAGCGTATCAGTGTGAAAGGGCCCTAAGCCAGAAGTTGTGTGTGTTAGACAGGGTTAACACGCTGAGTTTCTGCTGGAAATACATTGCCTTTTTCCGGGTGTGGCCGAAGATATCCCCAGGTCTGTGTCTGTAAAACAATGTACTGCAGGCAACGCAGTAACAAAACACTATCAAAAGAAAGAAGAGAATATAGAAAAGCATGTGTGCTATTAGCCCACCCACTTTCTCTCCTTCTAGTAACTGACTTTTATTAGATGAAAACAATGGCTCTCACATGAAGGCCTCACTTTTTATCTATTCCATTCTGTATTTGTGAACTTTTGCTTATCAGCACCAAAAAGATGTGTTTAAACCAGTCTGACAGCTTTTTCAACAAGCTGCACACTGGAGGGACCTTGACAAAACAGTTTTGAAACAGTAATCATCAACAAAAATGGAAAGGAAGAGGGAACTGTTGACAAGCTAAATACTGTCTGTTCTTTCATCTTGGTGATATATTTAATTCTGTCTATCAGAAGACAGCCAAGTGCAGCCAAAATATACTATAGAGGACTATATAGTGAATTCAGTAGATGTGCTAAAAACTATTTTGCATATAGGGCTTGACAGACTGAGCCAAAATCGGCAATACTAGTGATGCCATTCTTGTAGTATTCACGTTTTAAAAGCAGCAATGCGATCATTTAAAGAAAAGTACCTTGAGACTGGAAGTGCACTACAGAGGACCGTTAGGCCCCTTTCACTCGGGCTTTCCGATCCGATCCGCCTGTCAGTTTTTCAGGCAGACCTGATCGGATGCTCCATGCAGCCCTATGGAGCAGCGTATGCTAGCGGAGACCTCTCTACTGACACCTGCTGCTATCCGATCCTGTCCGTGAAATCCGAACGGATGGAAACCCTATTTTCCATTCGTCTGGAGGATCGGATAAGATCAGATGAAAATGGACAGGCGGTCCGTTTTCATCCGATCTCCTATAGACTGACAGCTCTGTCTCTGCAAAGTAAGCAGAGACGGAGCTGTCATCCGCCTGCTCAGTGGGGATCGGTGGATCGATCCCCGCTGAGCAAACCGGAGTCTGTCGGGCAAACTGCCTGTGTGAAAGGGGCCTTAGGCCCCTTTCACACCAGCGGACCGTTCAGATCCGCCTGTCAGTTTTTCAGGCGGATCTGAATGGACGCCCCATGCATCTCTATGGGGCATCGGATGTCTGCGGAGACATGTCCACTGACATCCGATCCGGTCCGTCAAATCTGGACGGATGGAAACCCTATTTTCCATCCGTCCAGCGGATCGGATGAGAATGGACAGGCGGTCTGTTCTCATCCGATTTCCCCATAGAGGACAGCGGAGACCTGACACACAGTGCGGAGACTGAGCTGCCATCCGCCTGCTCAGCGGGGGATCGGCGGATCGATCCTCCGCTGAAAAAAACGGAGTCCGCTGACAGACTCCCCTGTGTGAATGGGGCCTTACTCTCTAAGAGCACTTAGATTGATTGAGGAGTAACGTTATATTTGAAATCGGTTTGCTGTAACTGCTTATTAAGCGTTAGCTGGAGTTTGGCTTCAATGTATCCAAATCTGCTAGTTTATCGAACACTCCCCTCTCTCCAGACTGATAATGCTGCTATCCAAAGGTTCCCCTGTGCTCATTCATTTACAGTGGGGGCACTCTAATGCAGGAGGCCATATCACTAGGTGAAAACAGAGGGGAAAATAGCTAAAGAAAACTGATGCAGCCACCACATCTAATGATTGGTAAGCTACAGTATATTACATTTTTAGTTGGGGGTTTAATACCACTTAAGATGAATAAAAGTTCTTGGAAATGGCATACCTGGTATGCAACATGTTTATACATTGTGAGTTATGTTCTATAAGAACTCCCTGAAAAATGGTATTTTTACACAATCCAGATGAACTTTAAGGCCTCTTTCAAACAGGTAACAAGGGGGGTAAAAACAGGCACTTTTACACCTCCCTGACTGCCCACCTAAAAGATAACATACAGTCAGAGGGTGCTATACCCATACTGTAGCCTTTCTTTGTAACTGGCCATGGTAATTTTAACACAACTTGTTGAGGTGGCAACTTTAGCTGCTGACTTTAAATAATAGGACACTCACCTGCCCCAAGACCTAACGATGTCTTCACCCAGCCAGTTTCTTTACAGAGGTTCAGTCCCCGATGCTGGCATGCTTACTGTGGGCAGCCAGCTGTTACTGCTTGCGGCTTCAAAGCCGGCTGCTCACTGAACATGCACAGGCCGCGCTACGCTATGTGATTGGTACCGCAGCTTTCTGGGACCTGTGATATGTCCCAGAAGACTGCGGGGGAAGGGCCTGTAGATGAGCAGTGTGAACAGCAAGCTTTTACAAAGCATTTGCAGAGCTTTTAGCAAGCTTTGTTGAAGCTTTGAAAGTACCATTCTTCTTGAAGCTTGTTGAAAGCTTGCTGAAGCCTGCTAGTAGCTTTCCAACAGGAGCTTAAGGGCACTTTAAAAGCTTACAGAAAGCTGCTCAAAGTTTGCCGAATGCTTCGTAAAAGCTTGTTAAAACTTTGATAAATATTCGTTGTGCACATTGCTCCTATACAAGCTGAGGTCCATGTGAAACAGGCCTTAGGCTTCGTTGGGACGTGTTGGAGTGCAGTTGGTGGATGGCAAAAATGTACAGTTGAGCTGCGTTTTTGCCGCCCGCCCATTGCCTCCCCTTAAAGTGGTTGTAAAGTCAGAAGGTTTTTTTATCTTAATGCATTCAGTGCATTGGCATGAAAAAACTTTCTGTGTACAGCAGCCCCCCTCAGCTCCCCCAATACTTACCTGAGCCCATTTAGATCCAGCGATGTTGCAGGAGTGTCTTGGTTCGGGAGTCTTCCTCCGCATTGGCTGAGACGGCAGTCCGGCGCCATTGGCTCATGCTGCTGTCAATCAAAGTCAGTGAGCCAATGAGGAGAGACAGTGGGCGGGGCCAGGCAGCAACTCTGTGTCTGAATGGACATCGGGAGCTGTGGCTCAGCTCCAGTGCCCCCTTAGCAAGCTGCTTGCTGTGGGGGCATTCAAAAGAAGGGAGGGGTCAGGAGAGCCAAAGTGGGACCCCAGAACTGGAGGATCTGGGCTGCCCTGGTCCAAACCACTGTATAGAGCAGGTAAGTATAACATGTTTTTTTTTTTATAGGTGTCACCTTAAGCTGTAATAGGCAGCGGACGGGGATGCTTACATCCCCCGGCCATGATGCTTCGCACCTGCAGCAAAGTTCACCCAACATGTAACAATTGGTGGGGAAGCACCGCAAACACCCTGTAATGCATGCGGTTGCGACACATTTGTTGACAAAAATGGGGTTAAAATAGGCATTGAAGAGGCGTCACATTTCTTCCCCACCACCTGCCAGTAGCCTCTGGAGCGTGACCTGAATGTGCATTAGGCTTTGGAAGCAACGGAGATTTAAAAGCATGTCTTAATCTACCCTTGAAGTGGAGCGAAAAGGTGAATACCAACCTATCCAACTGTCCCTCGAGGGTGCCAGCATCTTCTTTTGAGCACTGATCTTTGGGCCTCCTTATTGGCCGTCGGGGAATATTGTCACGTGGAGCGTGATCTGAACGTGGATTAGGCTTTGGAAGCAACGGAGATTTAAAAGCATGTCTTAATCTACCCTTGAAGTGGAGCGAAAAGGTGAATACCAATCTATCCAACTGTCCCTCAAGGGTGCCAGCATCTTCTTCTGAGCACTGATCTTTGAGCCTCTTCATTGGTCGTCGGGGAATATTGTCACTCCTGTGCATATGCAGGAGTTAAACATCTGGCACTCAAAAACCTGCCCAGCACTCTAAACTGAGCTGCGCATGCACAACTTATTTTACAGTGCCAACAAGTGGCCAGGTAGGGGCATGATGTTGCACAAGAGACAGTGTTTGTAAAACTAAAGGAAATTAAAAAATTGCCTTATACTTACCTGCTCTGTGTAATGGTTTTTCACAGCACAGCCTCAATCCTCCAATCCCAATCCCCCTTGCTATGAGGGTACTCATGTGTGCTCACCCCTGGGCCCTGTTCTGTGTGTCCACTGACACACAAAATGGGGCTCACCCCCCCCCCCCACCCCTCCCCACTCCCTCCTTACTGGCTGTGCTTGACAGTGGTGGGAGACAATGGTTCCCACTGCTGTCTCTAAGCCATCGAGGAGGGAGAGAGCTGCTAACCCTTTTTTTGGTCCACACTGGAATCCGATCGCATGGGTGTTTAAATTATTGCTAGTATGAGTGCATATGAGGTCAGACACCTTAGATTGTAAGCACCTTGAGAGCAGCAACTAATGTGAATGGATATTATGCACAGCGCTGAATGCTGTGCTATATAAATACCTGTAATAAATAGATAGCTAAAGTGCAGCATTGGAACAATGTTGAATTTTTGTTTTAATTTGTTTGATTAAACTAGAGCTGAGGACTTACACATATATGCATTGGAACTGTGTATTTATACGTTTGAATTCTTTCATTAAAGTGGACCTGCATTTTACTTGTACTAGGCAAAATAAAAGACTTGCATTGCTGTTTAAAGCATGGAACTTACTTCCACTCGCTCCATGTCAGTCCACGCTGAGCAGAGTTGAAGCTTACACAGGGGCTGTACACACTCCATCATCCTCCATATGACAGTACTAAGCCTGGTGAATGTCACTAGAATTGCAGGGAGACATGGGGAATGTCACTTATTCCCCAGACATAGAAGTACCAGCCATTTCACCAGTAATTAGGGGAAGGACAGAGTGGCAAGGGAGCCATACAATAGAATGCACCCAATTTTTTGCCCACATGTCTGTCAAATTAGAAAGAGCTGTTATGTCTGTGCAGTCACTGCATCCCCATGAACTTAAATGGGCTGCCTGGATGCAGTGCCTGATCTGTGAAATAGGCCAATTCAAAGTGTATAGGCTTCAGTACCTGTGTGAATAAAGGCCAAGAATTGTACGCATCCTAACACTGTAACATCTAAATATATCAAAATGCCTCTAAATACAAGAACTTTATTTGCATATTTTATGAAGTATCTTTTAGCTCTGCCAAGACCCTGTATTCTGTGCAGAAAATATACATACTGTATGCCTGGGAGATGAAAGCCTTATATTGATCTACAGCAGGTTTTAAAAAATGCAGTAATCCATCACATTCCCACAGCAAGTCTTATCCACCACTAGATGTAGTCAGACTTCAAGCCCAGCACGTCTCCAGAGCAGCATTGTGATGTGTGTTAATACACATATGTATGTAATGTAAATGATTGCATTTTTTCTGTTTCAGAAAACAAGCATTTGTGCCTGAATCTCTCATGATGTCAGTCTCCTGTAATCCCCTGTATAGCTGTACTCACCATTGGAGAGGTAGGTACAGCACTCACTGGCATTTAGGGCTCAGTTGCTTTGCACAATGCTGTCAGTCTAACAATGAGCATGCTTACAGGAGGACAAGGCACATTGATGACCTCATCAGTATGCTTCTATTTCTTTATTAATGTGGATGTAAACCCCATTCATGAAATCTGACCTAGGCACATCTATCTGTGGTGTTTACTTATCTCTCTCCAAAGCCCTAAGTCCTGTGTTTTTCTTCTGCTCTGTTCCTCTGTTATCAGCATGATAACTTCTGACAAGTTCTCCAACACAGGAGATAAAAGCAGCTGGAAATTTGTGTCGGGGGAAGGGACTTCGAGACAGATAAGCAGAGAGCTTGTCTATTCATAGTACAGCTGTGCATGTTTCTTCATTCCTCTGCCTACGTAGTGGGGGGTGTGTGCCTTTCCTCCAATCAGCTCACACACAGTGTATGCCAAGACTCCCCTCCCACTGCTGAAACAGGAAGAAGAATTTCGACCAGGATGTGCACTTTCCAAAGAGTCTAGAAAGCTAAAGACAGCAGATATAGAAAACAAACTTATGTAGGGAGATTTGTTTAATTCTTGTGTATCATCTGAGGCTGTTCACTTCACTAGGTATATGTGAGGGTTTACATCCACTTTAAGTAGGCTGAGGAGGAGAGGTAACTAAAGGAGTTATATTTCAGTAGCCACTTTTAGCTGCAGTCACCCACCAATAATCATGTTTTCCTTGATTTTATGGTAGAAGAAGGATGCTGAACTGTGCACATATAAGAGTATGTTAGGCCTTATAAACCATATAAACACAGGATATAACAAGGATCCTATGGTTCTGATTTTGCCAAAGTTCTACTTAAATGGGTCTCAAAAATAGTGGAGGGCATATAACCTTGCAAAATACACTGGCACTTTCAGTTTTAGTTTTAAAAGGTAGTCATTTTCTTCACTGACTTCCGCCTATGCACCATATTGTTTGCTACAAAATGAAGGGAGTCAAACATGATTCATTTAACTTGCAGACTTTGCAAACATGGTATACCTAGATTTAAAAAAAAAAAATAATAAATATATATATATATATATATATATATATATATATATATATATATATATATTGTAATGCGCCTAAACATTTTAAAATATTAAATAGGAAAAGCATTTTCTTAACAGGTAAATTTAAATCTGATAAATACAATGTTTACAAAAGCACTGTGAAGGAGAAGAGTGCCTATGCTAACATCTATATGTGAAAAGGACGCCCAGTAAAACTTTATGTTTGCCTGTAACCTTTGACTTCCAGACTCAAGGTCATTGAGCAGTTGTTTTCTCTACTCACTAGAGCAAATGAGATCTGATTTAAGACCGCACAATGGAGTCTTTAAGCAAAGTTTTAAGATTTTAAAAAATAGTCTGGACTCTTTTTTTACAGCATACAAGTTACTGCAATAGTCATACCTTTTTTGTAAGGCCCTAAAAATATATAGATGATGTGTGGATTAGATTCAAATGGTAGAGTTAACCACTTGCCGACCGCCGCACGACTATCTACGTCGGCGGTCAGCCCCTCACAGGCAAACTAACGTAGGGCTACGTTGCTTGCTTGTGAGGGTCTAGGGAGCGAGCGCGCGCCCCCCGGGGCGCGCTCCCGCTCCCGCGTGGTCACGGACCCCCCCGCGCGTGTGACCAGCGGACCCGATGTCCGCCGGTCACTCGGCGATCGGCGGGGGAGAGGGAGAATGTCAGGCAGCTTGTGTAAACAAACTGCCTGTCATTCTCCTCGCTGCAAAGACACTGATAAAACGGATCTGGTATGTAGATCCGTTGATCAGTGTCTTTACAGCTAGAGCCACAGCCAATCACAGTAGAAACCACGCCCCTAGGGACACACACAGCCCCTCCCTTCCAAATAAAGTTAACCCCTTCACTACCAGTGTATTTTTACAGTAACAGTGCATATATATAGCACTGATTACTGTAGAAATGTCACTGGTAACCCCAAAAGTGTCAAAAATGTCAGTCAAGGGTCCGATCTGTCCGCCGCAATGTCGCAGTACCGCAAAAAAAATCGCAGATCGCCGCCATTACGCGTTAAAAAAAAAAACAACAAAAATGACAAAAATCTTTCCCTTTGTTAGTAAACGCGATAACTTTTGCGCAAACCAATCAAAATACGCTTTTTGCGATTTTTTTTACCAAACATAGGTAGCATAAAATAAATTGGCCGAAAATTTTTAAAAATTTTGATTTTTACATTTTTTTTGGGGGAATTTCATATAAAAAAAAGTGAAAAATATTGTTATTTTTGCAAAATTGACGCTCTTTTTTTGTTTATAGCGCGTGATCAAAAAATCGCACAGGTGATCAAATACCACCAAAAGAAAGCTCTGTTTGTGGGAAAAAAAGGACGTCAAATTCGTTTAGGTACAGCGTCGCACGACCGCGCAATTGTGCGTTAAATTCACGCAGTGCCGAATCGCAAAATACCCCCTGGTCGGAATGGGGGTAAAATCTTCCGGGGCTTAAGTGGTTAAGGATGCATCAACTCACCAGTCTTTTTTAGAGGCCTTTAATGCACACTTTTATTAAAAGATAATTCAGCTTACACACAAATGGTTAGCCATGCAGGAGTTGTTCAGCATTCCTCTGCTAAACAAACACACTTTCAGTCTTCAGGCTTTTTTTTTTCTTCGAAGCACCGCTGCTATGGCCTCAGGCTTCAGCCTCTTGTCTGTATCCTCCATACAGTACTCAACTTCTCGTGCACACATGCACCATCTTGCAGCTCTCTTCTACACTGACCTCCAATCAGGGCCGGTGCTACCACTAGGCAAACTAGGCGGCCGCCTAGGGCGCACTGCCACCCCTAGGGCGCAGCCATGGCCAGTGCCCCATTCCTCCCCTGTCCCCTCCTCATCCCCAGGGGAGGTAACATCTACAGAGGGGGGCACTTTGTATATGAAGGGGTGTGCAGGGTTAAAGGGGGGCAGTGTGTGCAGGAAGGGGGTGTAGCATTAAAGAATGGCAGTGTGTGAAGGAAGGGGCAGTGTGTACAATAAGGGGTGTGTAGGGTTAAAGGGGGGGGGCACTTTGTATATGAAGGGATGTGTAGGGTTAAGGGGGGCAGTGTGTAAATGAAGGGGGTGTAGGATTATAGGGGGGCAGTGTGTATCTGAAGGGGGTGTAGGGTTAAAGGGGGGCAGTGTGTGCAGGAAGGCGGGTGTAGCATTAAAGAAGGGCAGTGTGCGCAGGAAGGGGGGTGTAGCATTAAAGAAGGGCAGTGTGCGCAGGGGGGGGGTGTAGGATTAAAGGGGGCAGTGTATACAGGAATGGGAGAAAAGGGGGGAAGGGGAGGCATTATGTACAGGAAGGGGGGCAATGTGTACAGTTTTTTTTTTGGGGGGGGAGGGGGGGTGCAAGGAGCTGGTCTTGCCTAGGGTGCAAAATAGACTAGCACCGGCTCTGCCTCCAATATGCCCCTGTGTGGAGCCCACCTCTATTGTCAGCACCTATACTAAAAGGGCTGTGTACAATAAGGGTGCTGTTGTCAGCAAAACAAGGACCCAGGTTTGGAAGCTTCATCCCACCCAAGTCTCTACAAACCCATCAGGCTCCAGGACTCTGACTAGGACTTACTAATGCCAGAGAAACCTGCAAAGCAAGTCCCTCACCTTGTATGGATAAGAACCCTAGGTGACATCATTGTTTGTCTATGCCGTGTCTCTATTTACATCATGACATTGCTCTATCCTATCATAACGGGTATAGGCAAGGAAAATTATGCTCTTCAAGTCCTCCAGCCCACCATTATACCCATAATAGCTCCAATGCAAACTAACTTGGCTGTCATTCAACTCACGTTTGGGCTTTACAGCATTGTCAGTACTTTAAACTACTAAACAATGGAATTAAACACTAGTTTACCACAACTGATTGCTGCTACATGTATCACATGGACCAGAAACAATCATCTCTGTGTGGGTAATATACTGTATGCATGTAGTTAAACTGGATATTAATATAGTGGCGCTGCAGTTAGGGTGTCAGCATGTCCAATGCCTAACCTAATGTGCTAGCAACTTCTAATATGCAGATTTATTCTTAAAGCACAGTTAAATTGAGTCAAATTTAGTGCATATATATAACATTTTACTAAAGGTGAGTTTATCCTTTAAAGCCCAATTGAGCCAGCACATAGGAGAGTCAAACAGCGATTTGCACCTGCTTTAATTACCAATCACTTTCCTTACCAGAACAGAGCTGTTGATTAATGCAGTGTAATGGGAGAGTATAGGAGAGCTAGGCTGATGGAAGTGTGTGAAAATGGCTTAAGCCCCGTACACACGCAACGATTATCGGCCGACCGATCATCCGTCTTTTGTCCAGAGTTGTGTTTTGTTGGTTGGAATGTGCCTAGACTGCAGATGAATTTTCTCGGCCAACAAAATTCTACTTCAGAAGTGATGTCATGTGTTGGTTTGCTTTCTTTGTGTTCTTTCTTCACCGAGCATGCCCAGACTTGCTCATCAGATTTTTCCCTGTTGAAATCTGTACTGACTGCACGAAAATCGGCCGTTATGTTGATGGCCAACAAAAATTTTATAGTCTGCACACCAGATTTTTTTCGGCCGAAAAGTCGGAGTTGGTTGTCGGAAGCATCATACTAACAAGCCGAAAATCGGCAGATCGGACGTTGGACGAAAATTCCCTGCCAATTTTCGACGCGTGTGTACGGGGGTTTACTCTTCTAGTACTGCCAGCACAGGATTTCCAACCCTTGCTGCAGTACTTAGCAGATATACTGTATATAAATGAGGTACATTCATTACTGTAAATGCAGCCTGACTTCATAAAGGTAATACATTAAGACTACTTGGATCATGGATGACTGTTGAAAAGTCTTCAAAATTACAGAGCAAGTCCAGTTGATTGTGACAACTACTGGTTTCTTACATCTTTTTGGAATGTTTTTGGTGGGATATCTACCTAGCAAGGCATTTTGTTTTTGAGAGAAACAACATACCAATGTAATGACATCAATCTAACAATCCAAAATAAGACAGAAAAAACAAAAAAGAGATAAAACGTCATGTCATTTGGCCAGGCTATTGTAATATATGTTGTAGGTGAGTTGCTAGTGGTATATGTGAGTACAGATCAAGGGAAGAGGATAGAACAATATGGAACAAGGAAGAGGCTCTTTGCTTGTAGCTCTTCCTTCAGGTTTCCTGAGGACAACACGTCAAATACCAGGTGATAAAAATGTCAGATATCCAGCCATGGTATAGTAGCCATAAACTATAGATTGACATGTTCAGGCAGTCATGTTGTTACACCTGCTACTAGCTCTCCTTGAATATCCTGGGGACTGGAGTAGCAAATACATCTGTTACTGAAGCAGCTTGACATCTGGAATTGTTTATTCAGCTCTGAGTACAGCTATCCAGCTTGGCTCCTGAGTGTTTTTAGTGTTTCAAATGAAGCACCATCAGTCTATGATGACCTATTGTATAAACTGTTAGCGACTGATGCTAGACCTGACTTCCTTTGACACAGTTAAATGCACCCTCACAAGACCGTAAGTGCAAACATTGCTTGCTGTGGGTACCTGCTTGAAAACTAGTGTTTTAACTGAATGTTTACACATTCATACGGTGGTTACTACATTTTTGGACTCTCTGATACTTTTCACAGTGTTCACACCCATGCGATCCAATTCGTGTCCAAATTCTCAGTTCGCACTGTGAACTGCGAATCAATCTGGGGGTGTCATTAAAGCGGAGTTCCGGTGTTCCGTGAGAATTACCTACCCGTGAGAAAAACCTACCCTCGTCACTTCCGGTGCACGGCAGTGTGTGTAACGCGAGCAGTTACATTAAAACAGCTGTGCTGCACCATGAGTCATCTCCGCTCCTGTCCCGGTCACTTCCCTGCTCTCGGCTACTAAATATAAAAGCGGCGGTGGCTGTATGAAAAGATAAATCACGGAGCCGCCAGCTGCTTTTATATTTACTAGCCAAGATCAGGGAAGTGACCGGGACAGGAGCGGAGATGACTCATAGTGCAGCACAGCTATTTTATATCACCGCCGCGTCGGTAGGTTTTTTTAACGGACACCGAGATCGTTTCAGACTAGTGCGCATGCGCACTAGTCTGATCCTCTGCTCTTCCATTAGGTATCCGGGGCTGTGAGCATGCGCACTGCTGCGCTGCTCAGCTGTTCCTGGCCAGAAGTGAAGAGGGGTAGGTTTTTCTCACGGGGTAGGTAATTCTCACGTTACACCGGCCCCAAAATCGACATAGTCCGCTTGCTTCTAGGTCACCTGAAAAGGAAATGGATAATTACGATTTTTTTTTTTTTTTTACTTGCCTTGTAATTGCAGAGAAATATACTCTCCTTTGTTCCACTTCCTCCCTCGGCGGCCGCTGCCCGCGCCGTCACTTCCGCTTTGCAATGATTCCTGGGAGCTGAACGTCATCGCTCCCAGGAATCAATGCGCCTGCACCGGCCCCGACGTCAGTGCCGGTGCAGGCGCGTCATACCTTGCTAAACAGCTTCTGGGATGACGCTGCAGCCCCGGAAGTGACAAGCGGGGCCGGCGCAGTGCATCGTGGGACCGAAGAGCACGGAAGAGGAAGCAGAAGAGGATCGCGCTGGCTTCAGCTGCCCACACCTGAGATGGCAGCGCTGGAGAAGAAATTTTCAAGGTAAGTATTTCTTCTAATAGGTAAGTGCGAACCGGGACAGATCAGAGGCTATTTATTGTGGAATGCACTAGTCCTGACTGTCCGGGGGGGATTTTCATTGAAATTTTTTTTGGGTGGCCGGAACTCCGCTTTAACTTTGTATTGACACCCACAGCGGTTGGCAGAGGGCAGTGTGAACTGCCTGTGGGGGAGATGAGATGCGGGAACTAGAATTGCGCTTAAGGATAGGTTCATCTTTTTATAAAATGTTACATGTTACACCCATATTCAGGGTGTATAATGTAGCATGTTATGAATGCACTTGCCCCAGTGCAAAAGATAAGTGTGATCTGATGCGATTGACACTGTCATTATAATCCAGAATCTCATCAAGTGCTCTCATGCTTCACACTTTCATTGGAGTGTCCATTCAGTGAAACACCTATCCATCTAGTAGGGAAAGAGGCTGTCTTTGCTTGGCCCTCATCCTAAAAGGACCAGTCCATTGCTGTCTACTATGATCACACTCTATTAAGGTCTCTCTGGCCTCCAGCCTATGAAGTGCAGGAAGCTAAATACAGAATTTAAATACAGATATGGGAACTTCTGAGGACTTATTATTTAACCACTTCAATACAGGGCTACCCCCTTCTTGCCCTGACGAATTTTCATCTTTCAGTGCTCTCACACTTTGAATGATAATTACTCAGTCATGCTACACTGTACCCAAACAAATGTTATCATTTTTTCACACAAATAGAGATTTCTTTTGGAGGTATTTAATCACTGCTGGGTTTTTTATTTTTTGCGATATAAGTGAAAAAAGAGCGAAAATGTTGAAAAAAACCCACTTTTTTTAGTTTATATTATAAAATTTTGCAAATAAGTAATTTTTCTTCAGAAATTGGGGCCAAAATTTATACTGCTACATATCTTCGGTAAAAATAACCCAAATTAGTGTATAATATTTAGTCTGTGTAAAAGTTATAGAGTCTACAAGCTATGGTGCCAATCATTGAAAATTGATCACACTTGATGTACTGACTGCCTATGGGTACTATCACACGACTTTCTGCCCAGCGGACTCCATTTTGCTCAGCGGATGACAGGTCCGTCTCCGCTCATTGTGCAGAGTGTGTCAGAGCCCCACTCTCCTCTATGGGAGAGAAGATGAAAACGGACCGCCTGTCCGTTTTGATCTGATCCGCTCCTCCAGAAGGATGGAAAATAGGGTTACCATCCATCTAGATTTCACAGACCGGATTGGATAGCAGCGCATGTCAGCGGACATGTCACCGCTGACATCCGCTGCTCCATAGGGGTGCACAGAGCATCCGATCAGGTCTGCCTGAAAAACTGACAGGCGGACCTGATCAGAAAGCCCGTGTGAAAGGGGCCTATCTCATTTCTTGAGGCCCTGAAATGTCAGGACAGTACAAATACTAGTCGATTAAATCCACCCCTTCCTATAAACTGATTATAATCGTGGACTCATTCAGGCTTTACAATGGGGAAGCGTCTTCTGTGAGTCTCCACCAGGTCATTGTGGATGGTATTCATGACATAAAAATCTTTCTTGTCCTTCCACTTCATGACCAACACTTCCTCATTTCTCAGAAATGCAGATTCCCCCTTTGTAGCCTTTTTTAAAATAAATTGTGTGGGAAGCCCTCCCTGTTTTTTTCTGGTGGTACCACAGGCCAGGGTTTTTCACAGTACAGGTAATGAAAAAGGGGCAAATTGGTGTAATAGTTATCCACATACTGTATATATGTTATCCTTTTTTGAACAGGGGGTATGCCCGGTCCCAAACAATTTTTCCACTGGTTCTGATATACTGCACGTTGGGCACTCAGGGGGCTGGAGCTTGGGAGCCTTTGCCTTCATACACGCGGACGGCGTGTACATTTCCAGTGGCTCTATCGCAAAGTTTGTTTAGTTTCAACGCGTACCTGGCTCTCTTACTGGTAATGTATTGTTTGAAGTTTAGCTGGCCAGTAAAGTGGAAAAGGGATTCGTCTACACAAATATTTTGGTCTGGGACATACACTTCAGCAAATCGTTTGGAAAAATAATTTATTAGGGGGCGTATTTTATACAATTTATTGTGGTTGGGATGATCTCGGGGAGGGCACTGCGAGTTAGCTTTAAAAATGTAGGAAGCGCATAATCATGTCATAGCATGTCCTGGACATGACAGCATAATAAATCGGCATGTGGTGGATGGGGTTGGTGGACCAGTAGGCATGCACTTCATTTTTCTTTGTAAGCCCCATATTAAATGTAAGGCCCAAAAACAATCTGAATTTGCCGAGTGTGAGACATCACCAATGGAACATACGGGTGAAGGACGAATTGGGGTTAGAGGCAATAAGAGATTTGTTTGGTCCACCAAATACTGCAGCAAATCTTGTGGGGAAACAAATAAAAATAATCTAAAGCCCCGTACACACGTACCGATGGTCGGCATACAAATGTTCCTCTTTTCTCCCCGGGATGTCGGTGTCTGTTGAAAAGTGCAAAGACAGCACAAGGACAGCACAAGAATTTTGTCTGCAGACTTCAGCTGACTGCAGAAGTGATGTCATGTAATGGTTAACTTTCCCTGTGTTTTTAATTTTCTGAGCATGCCCAGTCTTGCAAATCTGCGGTCTGTCGGCCGAATTCTGTACTGACAGGCGAACAATCGTCCGTTCTGGTGTCCGCAGACAAAAATTTTCATGTTTGCAAGAAAGACTTTTGTCCGCGGATTGTGCGCAGACATCTGTCGGAGGCACCATACTAACACGCGTACAATCGGCAGATCCTTCGTCCACCGACGTTTGTATGCCGACGATCGGTACGTGTGTACGGGCCTTAATTGTTAAAAATGATTAGTGTTGGGCTTCTGGTTTGGTGTGTTATTCCAGTACTGGTACTGGGCTCCTCTTCCTGGGGTCTAGCCCCATTTGTGTTGATGCCGTTGGGCAGTATGGCGCTGCTGGTGGTAGATATGTTTTCTTACCTTGTTCTCCTTATTCTTTTAGGAGGGACTGTTTCCTCCTCTGATTCGGTCCCCTATCCACTACTCTCTACTGGCTCAAATTCCAAACCAGAATTGGATGATGAGAGCTTCCCGCTGTTCTCATCATCCGACATAGTAAGGATTGTATATGGTTTCTCAGATGTAAAAAATCTTTTGGACATGGCGGCTGGTACTGGTGGCCTGTTGGACAGATCACTGATGGTGGTACTGGTGGTGGTGTGTGATGGCCTGTGTGACAGGTCACTGATGGCGGTACTTATGGCCTGTGTGACAGGTCAATGATGGCAGTACTAATGGCGGTACTGATGGCCTTTGCGACAGGTCACTGATGGCAGTACTGATTTCCTGTGTAACAGGTCACTGATGGCCTGTGTGACAGGTCACAGATTGCGGTACTGATGGCGGTACCGATGGCCTGTGTGACAGATCCAAATGGGCTGTGTGACAGATACAAATGGACTGTGTGACAGATCAAGATGGGCTGAGAGAGGTTCTCTTTATTGGGGGGGGGGGGTGTGTGGTGCACAGTAATGCATACATTACTGGACCACATGGTTGTCGGTGCACACTTCTACAAAGTTCTATAAAGTAGATGTGTTGGCATCTGCGGATGTTTCTTTTGGCCTCAAGATTTTTTGCAGGCTGCTGTTTAACCAATTGCCGACCGCCGCACGACTATTTACGTGAGCGGTCAGCGCCTCACAGGCAAAGCGACTTAGGTCTACGTCGCTAGCCTGTGAGGCTCTAGGGAGCGAGCGTGCGCCGCCGGAGGCGCTCTCCCGCTCGCTCACGGACCTCCCCGCGCGTGTGCCCGGCGGACCCGATGTCCGCCGGTCACTTGCGATCGTCCGTTAGAGCGGGAAAAAGGCAGGCGGCTAATGTAAACAAAGCCGCCTGTCATTCTCCCCTGTGTAAGAATGGAGATCATACGGTTCTACTATGTAGGACCGTTGATCTCTGTTCTTACACCAGTAGCCACAGCCAATCACAGTTAGGAACACGCCCCTAGGGACACACTTAACCCCTCCCTCTCCAATAAAGTTAACCCCTTCCCTCCCAGTGTCATTTTTACAGTAACAGTGCATATGTATAGCACTGATTACCGTAGTAATGTCATTGGTACCCCCAAAAGTGTCAAAAATGTCCGTCAAGGGTCTGATTTGTCTGCCGCAATGTCGCAGTCCCGCAAAAAAAAAAAACTCAGGTCGCCGCCATTACTCGTTAAAAAAAACAACAACAAAAATGACAAAAATCTTTCCCTTAGTTAGTAAACGCAATAACTTTTGCGCAAACCAATCAAAATACGCTTTTTGCAATTTTTTTTTTTTTACCAAACAAACAAATTGGCCTAAAATGTTAAAAAATTTTGATTTTTACATTTTTTTGGGGGGAATTTCGTATAAAAAAATTTGAAAAATATGGTTATTTTTGCAAATATGATGCTCTTTTTTTGTTTATAGCGCATGATCAAAAAATCACACAGGTGATCAAATGCCACCAAAAGAAAGCTCTGTTTGTGGAAAAAAAAAGGATGTAAAATTCGTTTGGGTACAGCATCGCACGTCCGCGCAATTGTCCGTTAAAGTCACGCAATGCCGAATTGCAAAATAGGCCCTGGTCAGGAAGGGGGTAAAATCTTCCGGGGCTTAAGAGCCGGTTCACATAGCAGCGACTCGACTTGCCGGGGCGACCTGTGAAGTCGCGGTGCGCAGCTCGCACCGCGACCTCGGAGCGGCCGGCACGGACTTCATATCATTGAAGTCAATGCAGGTCGCTCCAGGTCGCCCCAAAGAAGCTCAGGACACTTTTTCTAAGTCGGAGCGACTTGTGTCGCTCCTATTAGAACGGGTCCTGTGCTAATCTATGGCAGGCGACCCGCGGCGACTTGTCAGGCGACCAGGTCGCCTGACAAGTCGCCCCAGTGTGAACCGGCTCTAAGTGGTTAAGAGGACCTGATCCTCTTTGAGGTTGTGTTGTTTTTTTCAGGTTGGGTTCAGTTGTTTGGTTGAGTTCCTGTTGCCTGGTTGGCTAATGTTTAACCTTGGGAATTTTTTCGTTGTTCCTACCCCTCATGTTTAACACTGCTTTGGGATGTCCCAATAGTTATGACTATCAGAAGCTGTGTCCATCAATGAACGAAAAAGAAAATGGGATTTTTTACTTCCTAGCAAATCCATTTGTCTGATGTTCATTGACGGACACAGCACCCACCCCTCTGTGGAGTTATAATTCTCCTGACACTGCTTGTATCAAAACTGAGTGGCAATAACTGAGAGAGGGAGTATATCCCATGGAACTGCCCATGGGCTTGGCCAAAATTATTTTCTGCCTCGTGTCCTACTCCTGTAGGGGGCAGTATAACCCAATGGTTATGAATATAAGGAGTTGTGTCCATCAATGAACATCAGAAAAATGGATTTTACAGTCAAAAATCCCTTCTTTTTTTTTTCAACTTCCTTTAAAAAACATTTAACACTTGACAGGGGTGCTTACAATGGTTTACGTTAAATTATTTAGTTAAAACCTTTATCCCAAAAGTAAAAAACATTTGTGACTGCTTGAAAAGTGTTAGTCCATCCAACACTACTCTCGCCAGACAGTGCTGCTGTTCAAGAGTGTCTCCAGAGGAGTTAATAGAGGAGTCACTCTAAGGGCCCTTTCACACGGGCGCTCCGTATGTCCGCAAATCATCCTATTTTTTTGCGGATGATTTGCGGACATAATGTAAGTCTATGGCATTGCGGATGTCAGCGGAATACCATCCGCTGACATCCGATTTTCCTCCTGTCAGTTCTGTTCCGTTTTTTGGAACAGAAAAATTCCTATTTTTGTTCCGTTCAAAAAAACGGAAAGGAAGGAAAATCGGATGTCAGCGGTGTCATCCGCTGACATCCGCAATCCCCCATAGACTTACATTAGGTCCGCATATCATCCGCAAACGGATGGGATGATATGCGGACCTACGGAGCGGATGACAGAAATGTCATCCGCTCCGTGAAAAAAAAAAAAAAAAAGTCCCGCAGCGGACCTTTCACACGGAAAGCCCGTGTGAAAGAGCCCTAAAGGTGGGGTACACACAGTGCTGGTGCAAGGATTTTTGACTCCCTAGGTGAAACCTCCTTTTCAAAAAACAGATACAAAAGATTGCACATGTTCAGAAACAAAACACAACAACAAAAGACCTTTGTCATACCTTTTCGTACATTAGTTCCATCCTTTTCAAATTGCTGTGAAAGATCAAGGAAAACCGGACGATCGTTTGCCCAATTTTCTTATAGTGTGTACCCACCTTAAGTCAGGAAGTGTGTTACTGGCTAGATCGCCAGCTGAATATAAAGGAAACAATAGAAGCTATAAACAGAAATTAATGCAGCCACAACACCTAAGGATTAGTAAACTGTCCTATATTGCATTTTGGTTTCTGAGTTTTTATATGCTAAGTCATCAAATCTTCTTGCTCTGCTCTCTCCTCCTATCTGCATGTTCCCTGTCAATGCAGGCAGCAGAGTCTGATTGGTTCCTAGTGCTTCCGTTCCCTTTCCCAGTCAGAGTGCTGCTATTCAAGGAATGACAGTATGCCAATATCAAAACCTATTTGGTTCCTTTTGCTTGCTGTATGTAAATATACATTTAATTATTTTTGAAGGATTACACAATTGCATAACATTTAGTTTTAGCCCCCGTTCACACTAAGGCGACCTGTGAGGCGACCTGGTCGCCTCACAGGTCGCCGCAGGTCGCCTCCCATAGGGAAGCTGCGGACCCGTTCTAATAGGAGCGACACAAGTCGCTCCGACTTAGAAAAAGGGTCCGGAGCTTCTTTGGGGCGACCAGGAGGTGACCGCCATAGACTTCAATGTTATGAAGTCCAAGGCGGCCGCTCCGAGGTCGTGGCGCGCTGCTCGCACCGCGATCTCGGAGGTCGCCCCGGGAAGTAGCGTCGCGGTAGTGTGAACCGGCGCTTATATCTGCCTTGAATTTAGCTTTAATTGTTTAAAAATAGAAATACATTTTTCATTCAGGCACTTTTCCAGATTCATTAGCATTGTTTGCGCAGTTTGATCCTGGTGAAAAGCTAAAGCAGTATTAAAGAGGCACTACAGTCTGCTCACATAATTTGTAATAAAAACATCTTTGCCATTCCGAAGCTTCCCTCCAACCACTTTTCATATTATTTTCTATATACTGGGATTCTGTACTTGTCAAATATGCTGCAGAAATCTCCCTCCTCTAAGTCTGGCTGCAGCCATTTTAACTGTGGGCACACAGACACACAGAGGCACACAGACACCCACACCCACACATATATACATATATGCATTGAAGAAAGCTCATGGATCTCTGCAGTCTCCTGTTATCTCAGTCCTCATCCAGCCCCCTCCAGCTCTGCAGCTCTCATTGGCTTTCCTATGACTCATCCCTCCTCTCACGAGAGTGAGAGAGAGGGCTGTGCATGATGTTATAAGCCTAGGCTAATGACCAGACAAGAAAGAAGAAGTGGGCTGTATAAGGTAATTACTGGCAGAATAAAAATGTTTTACTATTCAAAGTTAAAACAGCAAGGGCAGAGGATTTAATAGATGGAAAGATGAAAAATGACTGAAGAGCCACTTAAACATCTATTGAAAACTTCAATGAATCAGGAGCTGAATCAGTCAAGAAAAATGTAATATTATACCAGATTTATATAGCGCCAACAGTTAAGAGCATCGCTTTACAAAATAGAGGCAAACAGTACAGTTACACTTCAATAGAAGAGGGATTAGAGGGCCCTGCTCATTAGAGCTTACAATCTAAAAGGAAAGGTTGAGTGATAAAAAAAGGTTATAACTGTGGTATAGTTTATTAGTTAGAGGCAGGAAAGGCATCTTTTCGAAGAGATGGGTTTCTAGGAATCCCCTAAAGACAGGTAGAGTAGGAGATAGTTGAACAAAATGGGGTAAGGAGTTACAGAAAATTGGAGTAGCTCTGGAGAAGTACAGGAGGCAAGCATTGGAGGAAATGACAACCAAATGCTTTTCATTTTAAAGAGCTTTGCACAATTTTGAGTGATTTTCCACAGATTCTTGTGTCAGCACAAAATCTTTTGAAGTTAGTAATTACATTTAACCTATCTTCTTTGTCTCTGAATCAGTGGGTATGTTCAGTTTATTTCTCCAAAGAAGCTGATGGCTATTCAGTCATGTGTTGTTACTTTTGATTGATAAGCTGATTTGATTACTAAAAATAGACCTGTAGATTTGTGTTCAGGTTATGAAGAGAACCACAGCTAGGATCAATCAAAGCAGCCCTGAGCAGAGTTGGTTTTTCTGGTTTATCTACAATATCAATAGATGTGAGGGAGTTTAGACAGTGAATGGCAAAACCTTTTTTGTCACTACACATCAGAGCATGTGTGTATAAGACTGTAAGCGACTCCATTACCTTGAAGGAAGTACAGCGTCCTAAAGTAGTTTTAAATACTGAATTCCCTGCATTAAGATAAAAAAACCTTCTTTTGTCAGCTCCTCCCCCCAAATACTTACCTGAGCCTGATCTTGATCCAGCGTTGTGCCTGAGAGCAGCAGCGCTGCTCTTTCTCTCCCTCCTCAATAGACTTGCTGTTGTCAATCAAATCTAGTTATGAGGGAGCTGGGGATGGGTCTGAGCCGCACTGGGTGTGTCAATTGACACACAGCGTGGCTAGGGATTGAACCCAGATGTGTGCTACCATAGAAAGCAGCATCCTATGGTGGCTTATGGAGAAGAGGAGGAGCCCAGAGTGCTAAGGACCCCAGAAGAGGAGGATTGGAGCAGCGAAAGCCAGCAGCGCTAATCGAGACGCAAAAATCCTACAAGGCAGTTTTACAGAAGTCTATTGGTAGATTGACTTCTGTACAACCACCCTGCCCATACATGGATCGAAATTTGTCTAATTCAGCAGGAAGCCAGCTTTAGTGGTGAGCACTTCTGCCTTACAGAATTATGGTTCCGAGTTTGAACCCCAACTGGGATGTTATTTGCATGGAGTTTGCATGCTCTCCCTGTGCTTGTGTGGGTTTCCTCCAGGTTCACCTGTTTCCACCAAAGATGTGCTAGTAGGTTAATTAGCTCTTAGATAAATCGGCCCTAGTATTTGTATGTGTGCATGTGAGATTGGAGCCTTAAGTCCAGCACACACAGGCCGAATGTCGGGCGACATCGGCCAGTTCAATAGAAACTGGCCAACATTTGGCCCGTGTGTACTGCATCCGGTCTAACAGCCCCGAGTTCTGACAAAGGGGCATGATCGCAAAAGGTCTGCCAACCAGCTGCCAGTCACTAATCTCAGCCAATGGGGGGGGGGGCGTCCCCCTGTCAAAACACAATATCTCAGCAGGGGAGATCGCTGTACATCGACTACGACCTGAGCTGTCAGGTTTTTTTTATTCACCCACTGGGTTGAAAAAAAAATGTATAGTGTGTATTAGGCTTTAGATTGTAAGATCCTTGTATAATGTGAAAGATGATGTTGTTTCAAGTAAATAGATATCTGACATGTCATGCTTAAAATTGCTCACGCTCGAGGAAGGAGGTCAAACTACGGTACTTAAAAATCTCCATAGGAGACGCTTTCAATTTTTTTACAGGTTATCTGTTTAGAGTTACAGAGGAGGTCTTGAGCTAGAATTATTGCTCTCGCTCTATCAATCGCGGCTCTACCTCACTTGTGTGGTTTAAACACTGTTTACATTTGTGGACACGACTTAGGTATGCGTTTGCTTCTGTACAGGAGCACGCTTGGGGGTGCTTTACATTTTTTTTCTCCACTTTTATTTTTGACACTGTCCTTTTCATTTTTTTTTTTTTAAATGTTATTACTTTTATTGCATTTTTAATGTAAAACATCCCTTGTGACAGTAATAGGCAGTGACAGGTGTTCTTTATGGAGGCATCTGGGGTCTATAAGACCCCAAACCCCTCCTCTGCACTTGAAAGCATTCAAAACGGCAAGATTGGCTTTTTTGAATACTTTCAAATTTTAAACCTGCCCCCCCTAAGACTTCAGTAATCAGGAAGTGACGTTGTGGTGTCGCTTCTGAGTTACTACATCTGAGACCCGATCAAATCTGATTCCGGCTTTGTCCGGGTCTCCGGCTGCTTGTAATACCAGCCGAGCAGCTGCCTAGACGCATCAGATGTCGTTACAAGAAAGCCAACCGACTGTCGGCTTTAAAAAAAATATGGTACCAGGCATCACTCTGTACAACCCCTTGAAGCAAAATGGCATACAGGTATGTGATTTTGCGGCACGTGGTTAAACTTAAATCTAATCATTTACAAGGTCTTGTAATGTTATGAAGAAAAGCATCCTTTCTGCCTTTCTACTCTCTATTGTAATATAAAACAAAATATCTTCTACTCTTTTATTGTACATACTGTACAAGCAAGAATCAGGATCTGAATCAGGCATCAGATGAATTGACACGACTTTAGTTCTTATTTGTCTTGTTGTATCTGCTACTTGATTGGCATACTTTTTTTTTTTTTTCTTACTCACTCGTCAAAGCTAAAGCAAATTTTGGGCCTCAGCCTCTTTTTATAGGCTTTTAAAACAGTTCACAAGATGGAGTTTTTAAACCCTTTCTCAAACCCAAACCAGTAGAACTAGGGTCCTTTTATTTGTCAGGAACATTGCCGCAGACCGTCATAGCACAATTGGCCCGACTGATAGCTATCCCAGATAGCAAGGATAATTTGCCACAAATATGTGGCAGTGTAGAATTGTAAGTCTGATAGCATGCTGCACATTTTCACTGGCAAGTTATACACTTACAGAGCACTTAAAGTACAAGTTCTAGTTGACACTTTTCCAATTTGTAGCAAATTTGTGTGGCAAGTCTAGCAAGAGCAATGTTGCAGTGGTGAGTCTACAGCAAGACCTCTGCAAGTCACAGTGACCCCTGCGCCGGGATGACTATTGCACAACATAATTCAACCAAAACTTGCAGCAGACATTCAGAATGTTTGCAAAGAAGGTTGATCTGGAGTCGCGCAATGCAGACTTGCTGCATATGTGCAACAAACTTGTGAAGCCTGGCAAGTCTAGCAAAAGCTTAGCAAGTCATTTTCAAACTTGCAGCTCAATTGCTTGCTATCTGGGATGCTGTCACAGGTATAGCTTTAAAGATCATTAGACCACATAGGATAACCTTTGGAAATGGGGACTAAAATTTACCAGTCGAGGTTTGGGACTACTTTGAAATGGAGTTCGGCATTTTTCTGAAGTCATGTTGTACGGTGTCTCCTAGTGAATTGCAAAATCCTTTTTCATTGCGCTTGTCACGGCACACTGATATTTTTTTATTCTACATAATTTTGCCATTCTTCCTTGCAAGTTTTCTCTTTACAATGATTTGTTACAAACAGAAGAGCCTGTGACTAGCAAAGGGTATAGCCTGGAGGGGAGAAGATGCTTTTCTTAGTTTCCAAATGAGTTAGGCCAGTATAACCTATTTTTACTTGCCTGTCCCATCACCTGCACCACCGATCGTTGCACTCATAAATCTAGGGGGGCCAGAGAATCTTCTTTATCTGAGTCTCAGATTCTTAGTCCCCGGGCAAGCACTGTGGTTCCTTCCGCTTTCTGCATTGTTGCAAGACGCAGCAGTGTGTCCTGCAAAACAGGTAATTGTTAGAATATCTCTTCTTTATAGGGCAACAGTTTTTTCCTATTTGTAATTTTGTTACAGGGTCACTGTAAAATTAAACCTGGAAGTAAATGTTACATAAGCAGCAGCACACACATACCCATATCTCCAACCAAAGTTTCACAAACCAGTTAAACAAACAGCAACTTCCTATAAACACATCCCTCCCCCATTTGACAAGGCATAGTCTTTCTGATAGTCCTTCAGCCACTAGGTGGGTGGTGGGAGTGTCATGGTCTGGGGCTGTATGAGTGCTGCCGGCACTGGGGAGCTACAGTTCATTGAGGGAACCATGAATGCCAACATGTGCTGTGACATACTGAAGCAGAGCATGATCCCCTCCCTTCAGGGACTGGGCCACAGGACAGTATTCCAACATAATGACCCCAAACACACCTCCAAGATGACCACTGCCTTGCTAAAGAAGCTGAGGGTAAAGGTGATTCACTGGCCAAGCATGTCTCCAGACCTAAACCCTATTGAGCATCTGTGGGGCATCCTCAAACGGAAGGTGGAGGAGCGCAAGGTCTCTAACATCCAGCAGCTCCATGATGTCATTATGAAGGAGTGTAAGAGGACTCCAGTGGCAGCCTGTGAAACTCTACTGAACTCCATGCCCAAGAGGGTTAAGGCAGTGCTGGAAAATAATGGTGGCCACATAAAATATTAACACTTTGGGCCCAATTTGGACATTTCCACTTAGGGGTGTACTCACTTTTGTTGCCAGCTGTTTAGATATTAATGGCTGTGTGCTGAGTTATTTTGATGGGACAGCAAATTTATACTGTTATACAACCTATACACTCACTACTTTACATTGTAGCAAAGTGTTATTTCTTCAGTGTTGTCACATGAAAAGATATAATAAAATATTTACATAAATGTGAGGGGTGTACTCACTTTTGTGAGATACTGTACATATGTATTTTAACTACCTCCCACCCGGGCCATTGTAGATATACGGTCGGGCGGGAGTCTCGTCCTTCTGAATGGACGTTCCGGAACGTCCTTCAGAAGGAGAGAGATTGCGCCGCCGCGGGCAGAGATTGCGCTGCCGCGCAGCAACACGATCTCGATGTGCCTGTGTCCCTCGGACACAGAGCAACATCATTCGCAGGAGGGCCCTGTGATTGGCCCTCCTGATCACATGACGGCTGTGTCCAATCACAGCCGTCATGTAATGTAAATAGAGCCGTTGTAACGGCTTCGATCTCTTCTCCTCCTGACAGATCCTGTCAGTGAGGAGAAGAGGGATGATCGGTGCTGCTGCGGGGGTGATCAGTGAGTATTTCTAATTACTCACTGATCACAGGGGGGGGTCTGTGCTGGTAATCAGAACATTGATTACCAGTGCAGCCCTGGGGGGGGGGAGGGGTGCCACTAAGCCACCAGGGATGCCCACCCATGACCACCAGGGATGCCCACTATGGCCACCAGGGATGGCAAGCAGGGCTCAGAGAGCCCCCCAGTGCCCTCCCTATCAGTGTTGCCCACCAATGCCATCTATCATTGCTGCCCACCAGTGCCGTTATTGCCATCTATCAGTGCCGCCCACCAGTGCCCATTATTGCCCACCAGTGCTGCCTATCAGTGCCCATCAGTGCCCCCATCAGTGCCGATCAGTGCCACCCATCAGTGCAGATCAGTGCCGATCATTGCCACCCAACAGTGCCACCTATCAGTGTCCATCAGTGCCGCCAATCAGTGCCCATCAGTGCTGCCTATCAGTGCCCATAAGAGCTGCCTATCAGTGCCCACCAATGCTGCATATCAGTGCTATCTATCAGTGCCACATATCAGTGCCCATCAGTGCTGCATATCAGTGCTACCTGTCAGTGCCCATCAATGCTGCATATCAGTGCCACCCCATCAGTGCCACCCCATCAGTGCCTGTCAGTGCAGCATCATCGGTGCTCATCAGTGCAGGAAAAAACGTATCTGTTTACAAAATTTTATAACCACCAAGCAAAAACACAGGGAAAAAACCCCAAAAAAAGCAGATGCAGCCAACACATTGAATGATTGGTAAGCTGCAATATATTAAATTTTTGGTTTTATGTTCAACACAGCTTTAGGAAACTCAGCATTGGTAACAAGTGTAGCACCCTCCTAGGTAGATGCTAGGAAAATCATAGTTTTTCCTCTGCTTGCTTATCAGGAGAGCCTGATCACTAGTTAATCCTGCTACATGTGTCCATGTGTGATCCACTTGCTCTGAGGGAGTGTCCCCACTGTTTCCAATAGGGAAGCCTGTTGGACAGTGGAGGAAACCCAGCCAATGACACACAGGCTTTTGTGACTGTCCCAGTGGGTTGGCACAAGAGTGGTGCATCCTGGGATAGGTCATAAAAGCCAGTGGCACATGTGACAGGGTGTCTTTGGCCGGGAAGCCAGGTCCCAGGAGGAGGGTGACGGCTGTTTCTCCTCCTGTCAGTGTGGAAAGTGGTCACAGGCAGTCGGCCTAGTGGACCAGATGTGTGGTGCTGAGCCAGGAGGTCCAGAGAATACTGACTGTGGAGCAAGTGGCAGAGCAACCTGAGAAAAAACAGTGTCCATGAGTACCAGGGAGCTTGCCAGGGGTCTGCCCAGGAAGGGAACCACTCCGGTGAGAGTCAGTGCTAGCACACACAGCAAAAGAGAAAGGGGGTGCCAAGTTGAGACACTGAAGAGTAATTTGAACAGGAGCCTTTCCATCTATATTCACTTCTGTGGCAGAGTGAAGCAGCGGTCTTGCCGCATACACTGCAGCTAATTGTCCTCAGAATTGTGCATAGTTCATAGTTGGAGTATCCCACTCATCCCTTCTCCCATCCCAGTTCAAAATAAAACACAAAAAAACAAATCCCCTGGACTGTTTGTCTGAGCCACAAGTCAAAGTGATAAGTTTTAACAGACTGCTGCTATGGGTAACCCAGGGGAATCCAATCTCAGCAGCTCCCTAGGGGGCAGTGCTACATAAGCATCTATACACATTATTGCATCTGAAAATATAAATTTAATTTATAAAGATTTTAGTTTGCATTTTTTTAACATTTTAATGTGCTTTGTAACATTGTTTTTTTTTCTTTTATCTTCATATGTTTTGTCTTAATCATGTTGAGAATGATGAAAAAAAAGCCTGTTAAATACAGTTTCCTGCATAAAACCTACACTAACCAGTCTACACACATTTTGGCATATTTCATTTATGTAGAGAAAGGGTTTGTGGATAAATGCACCAAAATGCATCAGTGAAGATTGTCCAAATAAAATATAAAAAGTGCTGCTTTTCAATGTAGTAATACAAAGTTGGGTGTAAATTGCACGAGTTAGGTGGCTATTGGACCCAAGCTTTGGAATCCCCATGATGAAATCATGATCCCATCAGTGCAGTATACAACAGGGAACTGCAGAAGTGTAAATAGACTCTATAGCGTTTTGATTCCTCAATCGTTCAAATAAAAATGATTTACCACCATGATGGGCATTTTGTTCATCCAGTATAATAATTTTAACCAGTTGGAAATGTATAGTTGTAAAATTCCCAACTCTAGGTAAAAACTATGTTTTTGATTTCTTGCTAGAAATTGTTTGGGGATTAGTTTTCACCTCTGATGGATTTTTAGCACTGTTTGCGTTCCTGCAAGGCTTAGTTTACACTTGTGGTTGGGGGAGGGCAGTAAAAAAAGTTACTTAGCAACTTATTACTGTCCCCTTGTAAACTGGAGTAGCCAAAAGTAGGTGTCATATTTTGTAGGGTTGCACCGCTTTCATATGGCATGAGGGGTACACTGAAAAGAGTGGTGTCAGAGGTAGTAAAAACAAATCCTAATGTCTTATCATTGGGAGTCAAATAAGTTTCATTTTTAGTGTCAGTGTGATGAAAATAAATTTGATATCAGTGTAAGTGGGATTAACATGAGCCCCATCATTGGTGTCAGTGGGAGTAAAATAAGCCCTATATCACTGTCATTTAGAGTAAAGTATGCCCCATTGTTGGTGTCCTTGGGAGTAAACCAAGCTTCATAATAAGTGTCAGTGGGAGTAAAATAAGCCCCATCGTTGGTGGGAGTAAATGAAGCCCCATTGTTGGTGTAAGTGGGAAGTCAATGAGCTCCATTGTTGTTGTCAGTGGGATAAAATAAGACCAAAATACTTGATGTCAGTGGAAGTAAGAAAAAACCTTGGTGTTCAGTGGGTACTTAGCCAGTCCCATGCTGCTGCTTAGTATCTGCTGATGCTGGGATTATAGAATGAAGGTCAGGTAGAACATCGGCTCACTTGACAGTCAGTGCTGGGATAACTGTAGTGCCAGAAGTTAGAATACAGGGCCTTCCAGGACTCGACGCCCAGATGAGACTCTTCTGAACGTCCTGAATTGTGCAGGTCAGCCTACAGGACACAGATACATTGGGACAGTATCCAAAAGACCTTTAGAATGCCCCTCAAGATCCTGGACACTTGCTAACCATGTATTAAGGTCTGTAACCCTTTGGGAAGCAAATTCAATTTTTCCCAGGAGGGACAGAACACAATTAAAAATAATTTTTTAAGATTGGGGGAAGACTAGAACCTCCATTAGATTTTCATTGCTGTGTTTTCATTAGAGATTGCCCATCACTTCCTATCTCAATTACCCATTATCAAAGGACAGAAAGTGATGGTCTGCAAACAGTATTTGAAATCTGGCAGAGGTTCTAAACAAATTTATAGGACTTAGGCCTCATGCACACTGGACGTTTTTGGAGCTGCTGTTAGCATCGTCGGACCTTTTTTTTTGCAGCTGCAGAACGCCCATCCATGTTATTCTATGGCCTCATGCACACATAGAGCTTTTAGGAGCTCCAAGTGGCATAGGCGTTTTACAGCTCCAAAAAAAACCCAGGAACTGTGCGTTCTGGAGCTGCAGCGTCAAGCTGTAAAAACGTCTGATGCTGCTAAAGGCTGAATAACGTTGCTTAACGTGCCCCCCCCCTCCCGGACCATACCAGGCCACATGCCCTCAACATGGGGGGGTGTGGGTGCAGAGCCCCCCCTGCCCCAAAGCACCCACACCCCCCCATGTTGAGGGTGTGTGGCCTGGTATGGTCCCGGGGGGTGGGGCCGCTCGCTCGCTTGTCCCCTCCCCTTTCCTGGCCTGCCGGGCTGCATGCGCGGATAAGGGTCTGGTATGGATTTTGGGGGGACCCCACGCCGTTTTTTCGGCGTGGGGCTACCCTCAAATTCCATACCAAACCCAAAGGGCCTGGTTTGGAACCTGGGGGGGAACCCCACGCCGTTTTTTCCCCATTTTGGCGTGGAGTTCCCCCTCAAGATTCTCACAGCGCAAGTCGCGCCACAAGTCGGATCATCCTGATCCGACTTGCGGTGCGACTTCCATTCAAATCAATAGGCTCCCATAGGGAACCATTGATTTTGAATGGAGGCAGAAAAAACGCTGCTAAAAGCTACGTGGCCAAACGTGCAATAACGCAAATGGAAAAAGCTACTGAAATTACGTTTTTACAGCTGCTTTTTCCCGGCATCGTTTTTATGACGCCCTGTGTGCATGGAGCCTTATAGGTAAAAATAATAACTTAAAATTTCAGATATGTCAACCTAACAAACTAGTTTAATTTTAGAGAACAATGTTTCAGTGTTTCTTCTCCTATATTTGTAGCACCATGCAAAATGTTTGTTTAGTGGTAGAACTACAGTACTTGCAAGATGCAGTATGTTTTGTTGTGCAGTAAAATAGCAGCACAGTACACTGGATGCCTTAAAATAAACTGTGCAAGTTTTTAATAGCAGCTGCAAAATGTGTAAGAACAGAAGAACACAGCTAATACTTTATTGGACAGTATGTTTTGCCAGTTTCTGATTGACTGTCTGCTGCCAGCTGTTGGAAGTTTGCAAAGGGCATTAACCCCCGACATTTTGCAAGTCAACATAAAAAGTGATTGTTGTAGTCTTGAGTAGACAAAGTGAGGCAAAGTGGACTGCAGAGATGACACTACAATTTGAAATTAAACATCTTCTTCCCATTAAGAACGGGGCCCTGGCTGAGTCCCACCTAGTTAAAGCTATGTATCTTTTCTGCTTTGCTGAAAAAAAAAAAATTGTTTACAGAGCTCAATCACTTCAGCTAAAATTGAACCCAAGAATTGAATATTATTGGGTTAAACATTTCAATCAACATTTCAATCACAGAGAAAGCCTGAAGGCAGTCAACCTCTGACTAGCTCTCGCTTTTTTGTCCACAGCACTCTGTACATTCAATGTCATGGGTACACCCTGTATCAAATGTACAGTATATAGTGTGACAGTGAGAGGCCTGGCCACTGTGAAAATAGTTGCAGAAAGGACACAGGGTTTACACATATGCAGAGTGTGGGACTCTGGAGAAGCAATTATGAGCAAAGAAAATTGTTTTACAGCTTTCTCTAGATTTTAATATTCCCAGATTGGGCTCCTTAGTTTGGATATCACGAAGTGCTTTGGGAGAGATGAAATCTCCCTAACCAGCATCCTGGTGAAGACCAGCAGGCTGAGTGTGCAGGTATGCACAGCCATTAAAATGTTAGGCTTGGGCATAGTTCAGAAGACAGGTGTGTGCTCCACTCAAGAGACAGCACTCTATACTGAAGGAGAGATTTCATGTCCATTGGGCTGAGAGAGCTGAGATGGCTAAGCAAGCCTGAGAAATACTGAGAGAGACTAGGAGAACTGAGACAACTAGGCGAGTCCAGCATTAATTCTTCTAGGTACATTTGCACACCATTTTTGAAGGAACTCAGCAGGTAGGTTGTTCCAAACAGCTTGGAGAACTAACCACAGATCTTCCTTGGATGTAGACTGCCTCAAATCCTTCTGTCTCTTCAAGCAATCATAGACAGACTCGATGATGTTGAGATCAGGGCTCTGTGGGTGCAAATCATCACTTACAGGACTCCTTGTTCTTTTTGTGGCTTAAGGTAGTTCTTAATGACATTGGCTGTATGTTTGGTGTCTGTCCTGCTGATCACACGCGTCCCTCATAGTATGGCATGGTGGATAAGTATCTGCCTTTATTTCTCAGAATTGAGGACACCACCGCTCCTGACCAAATCTCCAAATCTGTTTGCAGACATGCAGCCCAAAACTTGCAAAGGGCCTCCACCATGTTTCACTGTTGCTTGCAAGAACTCAGCATTGTACCACTCTCCAGCTCTTTAGGGAACAAACTGCCACCTGTGGCAGACTCATTGGTTCAAAGCACCTGCTGCCATTTTTCTGCACCCCGGGTCCTTTGTTTTCCTGCATAGTTGGGTTGCTTAGCCTTGTTTCCATGTCCAAGGTATGGATTTTTGGCAGCAATTCTTTCATGAAGACCACTTTTGGTCATACTTTTCCAAACAGTAGATGGGTGTTCCTGGGTCCTACTGGTTTCCATTAGTTCTGTGCTGATGTCACTGCTGGACATCTTCTCGAAGGGAAGTAAGCATGTGTCTTTTATCTGCTGCACCAGGTTTCCTTGGCCAACCACTGCGTCTACGATCCTCAACATTGCCAGTTTCTTTGTGCTTCTTCAAAAGAGCTTGAACAGCAAATCATGAAACCTCAGTCTGCTTTGAAATCTTTGCCTGGGAGAGATCCTGCCGATGCTCAGTCTTGCCACGTTGTGTGCTTAGTCTGCATGCTTGGATAAGGGCCTGATATGAATTTTGGAGCCACACACCATTTAATTTATTTTTTTATATCTTGGTGCGAGGTCACCCCAATTCATACCAGACCTGAAGGGTGTGGTATGGATTGGGGGGATCCTCATGCAAATTTTTTTTTTTGGGGGGGGGGGGTTCTTTTGTTTACGTTCTGCTGTCATTCTGTTTACATTTTGCTGTCAGCGGGTGCCGGCTCCTAACAACCAATGGAAAAATTGACCTTTTGTTCGTTTATATCTATTTAGGTCCTGCCATTTTGTAAACAGAACAAAAATAGAGACATATCCTGTTTAAAAAAATCGACCTGAAAAGACGTGGATGTAAAGGGATTATCATTCCTTTACATCCATTTGAATTACATGAACGCATTGCTGTCCTTTTTTCATCCTTCAACAGATGGATGAAAAAGGGACGAACGAAACACCCGTGTGAAAGGGGCCTTAGTGGGCTGCTTTGCCATCCATTGCGGTGTGTTGCGTTGTAAAACTAGTCCATGCAACTTTTTCTATGGATTTAGGTGTGCTAGTTAGCTTTTCAAATGAATAGACTGCCCTAATTTAAAGCTGGTTAATGTACAACATAAATGCAACACACAAATGTAAATAGGTCCTTATATTTTTCATATAAGCATTAATGCACCTTGATATGACTTTTTACAATAAAATAGACCTAGACCCAATCACTAGAAACCTCAAGTAATGGTTCCAATAGCTGTTTTATTAAATAGGCATTTTTTTTTTAATTAAATTATACCTGCTGTGGCAGTCCTTAATAAGGTAATCTCAATTGTGCCCTTCTTTTGTCGCCCTGTCTGTCACACATGCCCCATATAAAGACTACAAGTGTCTGTGCAAACACACATTGTGCAGGAATGTTCCACTATTGTCTTTACCAGGAAGCTAATCCCAAACAATAATGTGCAGCTGATGATGGAGCAAGTGCATGCGAACAAGACATGGCTGAAAGGGCTCTTTCACACAAGCGTTGAATTCTAAAGTAGCCTTTAGCCCACGTTCACATTGGTCCGATTTGACATGCAGCCGGTTAACAGCAATGGCACTGTCTGAATCAGTGCGACCCCGACTTTGCGGTGCTACTCCCATTCCCAAAAGTAGTTTCTGTACTACTTTTGGCGACTTCAAGTGGCGACTTCAATAGACATCTGTGCAGGAACCTGCACAGATGTCTGTGAAATCACCCCCGAAGTCAGACTGAAAATGCCAGTTTGAAATTGCGCGAGTTCAGCTGAACTCACGCGATTTTAAACCGGCCTCAGTGTGAACCTAGGCTTAATGCGCTTTAACACACCTATAGCGTTAATGAGCTTTTTAGATGTGTTGCACAGGTGTTCATGTCATGTCACTCCTCAAAAGCCTTGTTAGATTTTTATTTTTTTTCTTCAAGGCTAACATGAGAAATAATCATTCTTGACACACTGCAACTGTGACACACTGTGCAACTGCACCTTAAACACATTGTAAATGCTAAAGATGCATTTATAGTGCGATTGTTGTGCATTTCAGTGGAAGTGAATGGGGCAGTTGCAAAGCATCAATATCTGCTAAACTCTGCAGGCAGTATTATTTTTGCGTTACCACGACTCGAGTCATCGCTATCGCTGCAGTGTGCACAGCTCCATCTGCTCCCTACGGTGCCTTGAAAAAGTATTCATACCCCTTGAAATTTTTCACATTTTGTCACGTTACAACCAAAAATGTAAATGTATTTTATTGGGATTTTATGTGAAGTGGCACATAATTATGAAGCGGAAGGAAAATGATAAATGGTTTTCACATTTTTTTACAAATGACGATCTGAAAAGTGTGGTGTGCATTTGTATTCAGCCTCTCTGAGTCAATGTTTTGTAGAACCACGTCGCTGCAATTACAGCTGCAAGTCTTTTTGGGGATGTCTCCACCAGCTTTGATCATCTAGAGAGTGACATTTTTGCCCATTCTTCTTTGCAAAATAGCTCATGCTCTGTCAGATTGGATGGAGAGCGTCTGGGGCCACCAATTTTCAAGTCTTGCCACAGATTCTCAATTGTATTTAGTTCTGGACTTTGACCGGGCCATTCTAACACATGAATAAGCTTTGATGTAAACCATTACATTGTAGCTTTGGCTGTATCTTTAGCGTTATTGTCCTGCTGGAAAGTGAACCTCCACCCCAGTCCCAAGTCTTTTTCAGGCTCAAACAGGTTTTCTTCTAAGATGGCCCTGTATTTGGGTTTATCCATCTTCCCATTAACTCTGATCAGCTTTCCTGTCCCTGCTAAAGAAAAGCATCCCCACAACATGATGCTGCCACCACCATGTTTCACGGTGGGGATGGTGTGTTCAGGGTGATGTGCAGTGTTAGCTTTCCACCACACATAGCAATTTACTTTTAGGCCAAAAAGTTTATTTTGGTATCATCTGACCAGAGCAACTTCTTACACATGTTTGCTGTGTCACCCACATGGCCTCTCGCAAATTGCAAATGGGACTTTGTATGGCTTTCTTTCAACAATGGCTTTTTTCTTGCCACTCTTCCATAAAGGCCAGATTTGTGGGGTGCAAGCATGACTAATAGTTGTCCTGAGGACAGATTCTCCAACCTGAGCTGTGGATCTCTGCAGCTTCTCCAGAGTTACCATTGGCCTCTTAGGTGCTTCTCTGATGCTCTCCTTGCACGGCCTGTCAGTTTTGGTGGACGCCATGTCTTGGTAGGTTTGCAGTTGTGCCATACTCTTTCCATTTTCACATGATGGATTAAACAGTGCTTTGTGAGATGTTCAAAGCTTGGGATGTTTACTTATAACCTAACCCTGCTTAAAACGTCTCCACAACTTTATTCCTGACCTGTCTGGTGTGTTCCTTGGCCTTCACAATGCTGTTTGTTCACTACAGTTCTCTAACAAACCTATGAGGGCTTCACAGAACAGCTGAGATTAAATTATTCACAGGTGGACTCTATTTACTAATTAGGTGACTTCTGAAGGCAATTGGTTCCACTAGATCTTAGTTAGGGTTATCAGAGTAAAGGGGGCTGCATACAAATGCATGCCACACTTTTCAGATATTTATTTGTAAACAATTTTGAAAACCATTTATCATTTTTCTTCCACTTCACAATTACAATTAGGTCTGTATATATTTGGACACAGGCACAATTTTAGTTTTTTTCAAGTATATGACATATTCAAGTCATAGTTATAGTATATAGTATTATATATTCATAGTTAAAAAATGTATATGGGCTGAAAGTGCACACTCTCACGTTTATTTGAGGGCATGTACATCCAAATCGGAGGAAGGGTTTAGGAATTACAGCTCTTAAGATTAGCCATCCCCCTTTTTCAAGGGACCCAAAGTAATTGGACAATTGAATCAAAAGCTGTTTCATGGCCAGGTTTGTGCTACCCCTTCTTTATTTCTTCATCGATTAAGCAGGTAAAATGTCTGGAGTTGATTCTAAGTGTGCTATTTGCATTTGGAACTATTTCTGTGAACCTACATTGTTTTCAAAGGAGCTGTCCATGCAAATGAAACAGGCCATTGCAAGGCTTCAAAAACGAAACAAATCCATCAGAGCGATAGCAGCAACGTTAGGAGTGGCCAAATAAACAGTGTGGTATATTCTGAGGAAAGAAGAAGGACACACTGGTGAGCTCGACAACATAAATGTCCATGGAAGACAACAGTGGTGGATGATCACAGAATCTTCTCTATGGCAAAGAAAAACCCATTAACAATATCCAGACAAGTGAAGGACATGCTCCAGGAGGTGGATATATCATTGTTAAAGTCTAAAATCAAGAGAAGACTTCACGAGAGCAATAACCGAGGGCTCACCACAAGGTGCAAACCATTCATAAGCCTGAAGAATAGAAAAGCTAGATTAGACTTTGCCCAAAAAAAAAACATCTAAAATAGCAAGACCGGTTCTGGAAAAGCATTCTTTGGATGGGTGAAACTAAGATTAATCTGTACCAGAATGACTGGAAGAAAAAAGTGTAGAGAAGGCTTGAACTAGCTCATGATCCAAAGCACACAATGTCATCTAAAAAACATGGTGGAGGCAGTGAGATGGTATAGGCATGCATGGCTTCCAGTGGCACTGGGTCATTGGTGTTTATTGATGATGTGACAGAAGACAGAAGCAGCCAGATGAATTCTGCAGTGTTTAGAGATATACTGATTAGATGGCATTTCACAGTACAGATGGACAATGATCTGAAACACATTGCAAAAGCAACCCAGGAGCTTTTGAAGGAAAAGAAGGGGAATATTCTGCAATGGCCGAGTCCATCACTTGATCTCAAACCAATTGAGCATGCATTTCACTTGCATTCAAAGACCCACAAACAAAGAACAACTGAAGATAGCTACAGTTAGAGCCTAGCAAAGCATCAGAAAGGAAGAAACCCAGTCTTTGGCAATGTCCATAGGTTCCAGACTTCAGGCAGTCATCGCCAGTAAAGGATTCTCAACAAAATATTAAAAATGAACATTTTATTTATGATTAAATTCATTTGTCCAATTACATTTGAGCCCCTGAAAATGGGGGGACTGTGTATAAAAATGGTTGCAGTTTCTAAAATTTGTACTTGATATTTATGTTCAACCCCTTGAATTAAAGCTGAAAGTCTGCACTTTAAATTCTTTTGGATTGTTTCATTTAAATCTTATTCTGGTGGCATACAGAGCCAAAAGTATGAAAATTGTGCCTGTGTCCAAATTCATATGGACCTAACTGTATGTGCTACTTTGTGTTGGTCTATCACATAAAACCACAAAGAAATACATTTACGTTTTTGGTTGTAACATGACAAAATTGAGAAAATTTCAAGGGGTATGAATACTTTTTCAGGGCACTTTATGTGGGCAGGGTCAATGCACCAACCCCCTCGCTACCGGAGGATCTGTTACCTAAACAGGTACCATGGCAACGGCTGGCTATTGTAGCTGTTCTTTCCTTGCGATTATTTATGGCAATTACCTCCTTTTCTCAGCCTTGTAGGTTAACATCATGTAGTGGTGTTACACATACCACATAGTACTTTAACAGACCCAGGTTCTTAGGAATACTCCAAGACACAACATGCACCCCTTTGAATAACTTCAGATAGGCTCAAAGCAGTTGAAACAACTTTTCCCGAAAGTTCAGTAGAACATGTACAGTATAACATGCAATAACTTCCTCATCCTTACTACACCTGATTGTGGCTTTCCCACAGGTGAAGTAGTTTTGGGAAGAGTCCATACTTGGGAAGACTCAAAAAGAGAAGTCCATGTCCTTAGGGTGTTCCAATGAATCGACGTCCTATAGTGAACTACAGGTCCATCCCAGCAAACACTCACTCCTGTCCCATTCTCTCTTAAGTCTCGAGACCCCTAGGTTCAGGACCTCTTCCCTTTTATAACACATGGGAGGGAGGCTGGACCTGAGAAACGGCCCATGAACACACTCCAGGAAAGTGGCAAAACATTAACCCCCTTCCTCCTGACTGGGCAATCAAGTGCTAACTAAGCATACAGTAGGCCACCTGCCTACACTTCTTAGAAATTTTAAGTGGCATAGATAGATGGTTAGGAAGTGCTAAAATCACAACCTGACTCATGTGTGAAAGAGCCCAAAGAGTCTTGAAGAGATCAGGAGTAGTATAGATGAACTTAGGCATCCTCCAAACCCATCTCAACCAAACCCTGAACTCAAGCTCTTTTTTCCCCTAATAAGTTGCAGGCCAGGTCAATCCCACATTACAGCTCGCGTAAAGCAAAAAGGCAGATTGCAGAGCAGGAATGACCTGCCCACAGCTCATTAGAGTTAAACAAGAGAGCAAGTACTTAAAGGATAACTATGTTATACATAGTTACATCGCCTACATTGTGAACACAGGAGATCGGCTGCTCATCACAGATGCCATTTGGAGAATGCTTTGAATTTTCTGAATTTGCTGCCATTTTGCTGAAGCCCAGAACCCCTGAACAGCAGGAAATCATAAAGCAGAACTAAACCCATTAATTTAACGGTTTCAAAAAACAATTCTATTCCTGGAATGTAGGGAATGCTAACTGTCACATTTGCTTGTTTCCTCAAGCAAACTGTCAAACCATCAAATAGCTGGGGTCATACCTTATCACAGGTGCAGGACAATGGCAGATGCAGCTCAAACAGAAGCAGCTTCCTTGGCTGTAAAGAAAAGGAAGGTTTAGGTCCGCTTTAAGGCTGTCAGCTGATACAAACTCAGCAGTGCCTAAAAATGGAGAGCAACTGTGCATGTGCAGAGCAGGGTGAGACAGTGTTTTACTGGATTTTAAACAGTTTAAACACTTATTTTTGATGTTTTACATAGCTATGCCTGCAAAAGGGGCCAGCTTGAAGTGATTAAAGTTCCACTGTAAAGATTTTAGGTTTTTACCTATTGGCATGCTGTAGTCTCCTGAATTTGTTTGAACTTACAATGCGAGATGGATTTTTGTTCATCAACAACAACAAAAAAAATTACATAGGTTTCAACCCTTCCCTACATTTCTTTTTTCAAAATAGGTTTTAAAAAATCAATCAATTTTTATATGTAATTAACCGCTTGAGCTATCTACTTAAGTTCAAATGTCAAAGTAAACAAACAAAGCCAAAGTCTTGGAAATGGTAGTAAAAAAATAATAATGATTGCTAGATGAATTTAGAATATTGAAACTATTATGTCATTAAACAAACTGATCAATACACGCATGACTAGAAAAATTCTGGCCATAGACATGACAATAAACTATTGATTAATGTTTCAAATAATCTTTTGCCCATATAGACAATCTTTTAACACAAAAGATCAAAGATCATTTTTTTTTTTCTATTTAGTTGGACTTGCCATTAGGCCTGAATATTTTTTCTTGTTCAAATATTTTATTGAAAGAAGTGCATTTCAACACAATATCATCAAAAGATAGGTACAGGCTGTAAACAGTTTACAAATAAAGTAAATAAGCTAGTAACCATAATATAACCTTCTAACAGTCTTAGAGTCGGTTCACACTGAGGCGGCACGACTCCTTACTACTTCGGGGGCGACTTGTGCATTCCCATGCACCACGACTTCGGAGCGACTTGCAGGGACTTCACATAATGGAAGTCTATGCAAGTCGCTCCGAGGTCGCCCCAAAGTAGTACAGGACCCTTTTTCTAAGTCGGAGCGACTTGTGTCGCTCCTATTAGAACGGGTCCTGTAGCGGTCAATGGACCGCGAGGGAGCGCGACTTGTCAGGCTGACAAGTCGCCTGACAAGTCGCGCTAGGGTGGACCGGCTCTTAGGCAAGATGATTTTAATGTCAGGGGTAAACCACAAACTGAGAAGGTTAATAACAAAACAATTCTGTGTGGTGGGAAAAGTGAATGCAAATATATTGTGTGTTAGGGACCCACTCAATGGATGGTGTATTGGAAATTGTTCCTTAGAGGGAGTAACGTGGCCAACATCTGATCTGAGGCTAGGTTTTGTTCTATAGGAGTGGTCCACATGGTAGTAAGGAGACCATTCCATCTCATGAGTTATTAAGGGGAAGGCTGGTGAGGACAAGGTCAAACCTTGGCCTTGACCTTGGCCTGGAGTGGTAGAGGAAAACTCAGAAGGATGGAATCGTTCTCAAGGAGGGAAAGGAATGTTTATCAAGAGTGGGTGTGGTACAACAGGGGGTGAAGCGGAGAGAGGAGTGAGGAGGGTAAGAGGAGATCAAAAGGAAGGGGAGGGGGCGGGTGTGGGGGGGGGGGTTCCCAGAGAGAGTCCCAGTCAGCTTTGCTGGTCAATTGTGGGCCTTCTGGGGTTGAAAGAGTTTGGTTCTAGCCTCAGGGAAGTAGGAGGGAGTCGTCAAAGCCCGGAGGTAAATAGTGGGCAATCCAGAGTTTTTCGTAGAGGAGTACTTTGTCCAGAGGCCTGAATATTTTTTAAGCTGGAAACAATAATTTATTTATTCAGACACCCCTTTCCCCAATTTGCACGTTTCTGAACAATAATGTTGTCATGTAAATGATAGTTATGAGAGTGAGGAGTTCAGCTATTTTGATATGTGTGTTTCTCATTCAATTCATAATAAAATAAATCTGTCCTAAGAGAAATTTGGGGACCATAAGAGTCGGTTCACATAGGCGCGACCCGACTTTGCCGGGCGACCTGTGAACAGAGACATGCACGGACTTCATATCATTGAAGTCAATGCAGGTCGCTCCAGGTCGCCCCAAAGTAGCTTAGGACCCTTTTTCTAAGTCGGAGCGACTTGTGTCGCTCCTATTAGAACGGGTCCTGTGCTAATCTATGGCAGGCGACACACGGCGACTTGTCAGGCGACCAGGTCGCCTGACAAGTCGCCCCAGTGTGAACCGCCTCTTACAGCGGTCTTTGTTCTGAAAATGCTAGCTGACTGGCTTTCATGCTGGCCTTTTAGCTTTACTAGCTTCTGAAGCACTAACCTGGAACATGTATGTAGATTAGGAAAGGTATCCATCTAAGTCTATGATTTAAAGTGTTGAAGCAAAGATGTTCAGCATTGGAGCCAGACAACTAGCATTTTCAAAAGGAGGGTTCAGCGATAGCCGCTTTAATGTTTTTCTTAATGCAGACCTTCACTCAAAAGTGAAAATGTTGCTTATTCAACTTCCTTTTCCCGTCCCTAAGACTTTTGACGTTTTTGTGTTTTTTTTTTTTTCTTTTGTGGGAACTCTTTGACAGGTACTTGCTCCATCTTCTCTAATTCTCGCCTACACATCACACTTTCCAGGAGACCGCAGGACCAGTCCTACAATGCTATGCAATCTTGCGCATGCACAAAGGGGAGCTGGATGTGATTAGGAAGTTTCAGTCGGCTCCCACATCCAAAATGATGGTAGCAGGGGCCCGCATCAGTGCTCTTTAAAGTGGCTCTAAAGACAGAACATGTTTACCTTAATGCATTCTCTGCATTGTTGATTAAGGTAAAAAAGTTCCAATAAAAGTATCAACCCCCCCCCCCATACTTACTTGAGCCCTATCTCAATCCAGTGCAGTGCCCATCTGCAGCGGCGCTGTCTCTCTCCTCACAGGACAGAGCGGGACAGAGCGGCAGCAGTGGGAGCCACTGGCTCCTGCTGCAGTAAATCAAATCCTGCGAGTGGGGACTGGGGCCGAGACAGGCTGTATGTATGGATGTGTAGACATGTTTATTGTTTAACCACCTACCCACTGGGCCATTTCTAACAGTTCTCACATAAAAATCGGCATATTTCTTTTGCTAGAAATATACTTAAGACCCGCAAACATTACATATTTTTTTGAAAGTAGAGACCCTTGAGAATAAAATGATGGTTGTTGCAATTTTTTTTGTCACCTGATATTTGCGCAGCCATTTTTAAAACACAATTTTTCAGGAAAAAAAAACACTTTATTCAATTTTAGTGCATACAAACACAATATAATACCGAATTTTTTGGTAATATATAAAAGATGACGTTATGGCGAGTAAATAGATGCCTAACATGTCACACTTTGAACTTGCATACACCATAGAATGGCAACAAACTATGGTACCTAAAAATATCCAGATTTAGATTAGAGTTAAAGCGGAGTTCCGGCCTCGGAAATTATTTTTTACTAAAAATACCCCCAGGACAGTCAGGGCTAGTACATTCCACAATGGATAGCCTCTGAACTGTCCAAGGTCGCACTTACCTTTTAGAAGAAATTCTTACCTTAAAAATTTCTTCTCCAGCACTGCCATCTCAGGTGTGGGCAACTAAAGCCAGCGCGTCCTCTTCTGCGTCCTCTTCTGTGTCCTCTTCGGTCCCACAATGCACTGCACCGGCCCCGCCGTCACTTTCGGGTCAGGAGCGTCATCCCTGCACAGCTTCTGGGCGGCCGCAGAGGGAGGAAGTGGAAGAAAGGTGAGTATATTTTCTTCAATATGAAGGTAAGTAAACAAAAAAAAAAATGTGACTATCCATTTCTTTTACAGGTGACACTCAGCAAGCGGATGGCCCAAAGTCGATTTTGAGGCCGGAACTCCACTTTAAACAGGAGACCCTAGAATTATTGATGTTCGCATGCAATCAATATTTACATATGCATGAGGGACCTACTTAAGCGTTCCCATTTGCGCGTTTGCACAGGGGGATGGAGGTACTTTAAATTAAATTATTTTTTTAAATTATTATTTACTTTATTTAAAACTTTTATTTACACTGTCCTTTTATTTTTTTTAATTAACTTTATTGCTGTCACAAGGGATGAACAACAAAAGGATGTGATAGCATGGACAATGACAGGTACTCTTTAATAAGAGATCTGGACTTTGTTTGACCCCAGATCTCTCCTTTGCCCTCAAAAGCATCTGAGATGCTTTGCAAGCCGGTACAGCTTGTAAACATCAAATTAAACTGTAGGTGACGAAATCCTCAGCGCTTCTGGTTTCTTACATCACAGAGGTGAGGCAGGTACAAATATACATTCCTCCCCTCTCACTTCACAAGGACACCAAGCAGCAGTGGTCCCAGGCTCCCCAATCACACTTGAGAGCCTGGTAAAGGAGGTAGACGGGGAGGGGGGCGCGCCCTGTACGTGATCGAGCTGCTGTAGAGCCACTCAGATCATTTCTACATTAAAGCCCATTGCCAGCTGAAAATGTTGGTATCGGGATATAAAAGAGGAAGTTATACTGAGTAAATAGACACCTAACATGTCACATTTTAAAATTGCATATGTCTGTGCAATGGCGATAAACTACGATACCTAAAAATCTCCATAGGAGACACTTTAAAAGCCTTTACATGTTACCAGTTTAGAGTTAAGGCCCGTACACACGTACCGATTGTAGGCCGAAAAGCTTCAGCCGACGACCGATCTGCCGATTGTAGGCTTGTTAGTATGATGCCTCCGACAGCCGACAGCGCACATTCGGCCAAAAAGAATCTGTCATGCAAGCATTAAAATTTTTGTATGCCGACACCAGAGCGGCCGATTGTTCGCCAGTCAGTACAGAATTCGGCCGACAGACCGCAGATTTGCAAGACTGGGCATGCTCAGAAAAGAAAAAACACAGGGAAAGTTAACCATTACATGACATCACTTCTGCAGTCGGCTGTAGTCGGCGGACAAAATTCTTGTGCTGTCTTTGCACTTTTCAACAGACACCGACAGCCCGGGGACAAAAGACGGCCGATCGTTCGCCGACGATCGGTACGTGTGTACGGGGCTTTACACAGGAGGTCTGGCACTAGAATTATTGCTCTTGTTCTGACGGTGATACGTCAAATGTGCGGTGCGATCCCCTTTAACATTTGCGTGCATGACTTACATGCTCGTTCGCCTTGAGGTCAGGACAAGTAGGCAAGTCAAGTTCCTTCACCCCAAACTCTCATCTATGTCTTTATGGACCTTGCTTTGTGCACTGGTGCGCAGTTATGTTGGAACAGGAACGGCTAATCCCAATCTGTTCAAAGAAAGTTGGGAGTCCAAAATGTCTTAGTATGCTGATGCCTTAAAGCGGCGTTCCACCCAAAAGTGGAACTTCCGCTAGTCTGCGTCCCCCTCCAGTGCCACAATTGGCACCTTTCAGGGATGAGGGGGGAACGGGTACCTGTATTTGACAGGTACCCTTCCCCACTTCCCGGGAGACAGCTTGCCCTCCAACTCCTTCCCCTGCCGCCGAGCCAATTAGAATGTGCAGGCCACTTTGCGCATGCGCAGTAGGGAACAGGCTGTGAAACCAAAAGACTTTACTGCCGGTTTCCCGTAGAATGAATGGCGGCGGCAGTACCTGGCAGCCATTTCGAAAATTGGCTGGGGTGCTGACATCGTGGGCTCCCTGGACAGTTAAGTGTCTATACATTAAAAGTCAGCAGCTACAGTATTTGTAGCTGCTGACTTTTCATTTTTTTTCCCTAGCTGGAACACTGCTTTAAGAGCTCCTTTCACTGGTACCAAGAGGCCAAGCCCAACCCCTGAAAAACAATCCCACACCATAATCCCCCCTCCACCAAATTATTTGGACCAGTGTACAAAGCAAGGTCCGTAAAGACATGGATGAGCGAGTTTGAGGTGGAGGAACTTGACTGGCCTGCACAGAGTTCAGATCTCAACCCGATAGAACACCTTTGGGATAAATTAGTACGGAGACTGCGAGCCAGGCCTTCTCATCCACTATCAGTGCCTGACCTCACAATTGTGCTTCTGAAAGAATGATCAAACATTCCCATAGACACACTCCTAAACCTTGTGGACAGCCTTCCCAGAAGAGTTAAAGCTGTTATAGCTGCAAAGGGTGGGCCAACTCAATATTGAACCCTACGGACTAAGACTGGGATGCCATTAAATTTCAAGTGCGTGTAAAGGCAGGTGTCCCAATACTTTTGGCAATATGGTGTACAGTAATCCCCCGCTCCATCGCGGTTCAGTTTTTACGGTCCCGGTAATTCGCGTTTTTTTTTGTAATGTTATTTTACTATATAAATCATTAAAAATGAAATATTTTTGTGTTTTCCATAGCTCTTGCTCTGTCTCTTAGTATCTTTTATGTGTTTAAATTAGTTTCTATTGTGTTAAAACTGTGTTTAAAGACCTTAAAATGCTTTTACACGTACAGTGACAGTAAAAAAACATGCTTACAATGCATTTTAATAGGGTTTTTCTATTTTGCGGAATTTCACTTTTCGTGGCTGGGTCCGGAACGTAACCCCCGCAATGGAGGGGGGTTTACTGTATATACATATGGCAGTATTGAAATGATTAAATATTTGGGATCTATTCACACCATCCCTTTTGAATAGAACACAGAATGCCATAATGCAAGCCTTGCATTCTGGTGTGAATGGGCATGGGACTCATCAGCACATCATGTAAATATGGCCATTGAATTGTGCCCAGTGCCCGCTGGCTGAAAGAAAAAAAAAAAGTGACTCATCTTTGGGCTGCTTTTACAATAAAAAATATTATTTTTACTTTCACGCTATTGATATTACAACAAATAACTGGGACGCAAATTTAGACAAAATATTATTGACCAATTTCTGCAGCTGTGAATGCAGATACATGCTATCAATGTGACGCAAAGCATGCGCTACACATTTTTAAAGCAAGTTAGGTGGAAAAAAAAAACATTGAAGGGTCTGATAGTTTTCAAACCCTCTTGTATCGATAGATCAAATGTATTGTATTTGCTCTTTTTCAATCACCTCTATCAAGAGCAGCAATTAGCATTTCTCATCCAAACAGTTCCTTTTATCATTGTTTACATGCAACCAATGAACTTATTGTTCTTCATTGGTGTCAGCCTCCATTACTGAGATAACACTGCAGGGTAGCATGAAAACAACAGAACATCTCTAAACAAATCCATTTTAAATCACATCAAGTTGTTTTCTTAAGGCCTCTTTTTTTTCCACATGACTGTTTCACAAATACGCACACTCACATTGCTTCAGCATGTATGTTCATGTTATGAAGGACAGTCAGCAGACAAGCAACCTTATCTTTGAGAGAAACAATAGTGCTCTGATGACAAAACCCCATCTGGGAATTATTGGCCAAGGGTGTCTGCTGGCACCAATCAGCGTAATGACATCCTATGTCTGTAGATGCCTATACACAAATGTGACAAAATGGGGTGCTCTATAAATACTCCCTGATATCAGAGAGAGATCATGCATAATTCATCCAATCGTTCAGTACACCTAATCCACAGCTGCATTTTGTGCCGCGGTAAAATCAACATTAGTATTCTTTTTTCTGTTCATTTCTTTGTTACCAACCAGTAGAGCATCTACTGTTGGGGCCAATGTTTGTGCTTTTCCACAGGCCTTATTTACACCACAGTGTTTGCTGTAATGCACATTATTGTCACTATTTATGGGCATTGTCAGTCTTAAAGTGCAGTCAAAATAACAAAGCAGAAAAATCAGCACAAGAGATATATATTACAATGAGTAAGATGTGTCTCATATGCTGATGCCTCTTTTTTAACCGCTTGCCGACTGCCTGCCTATATACTGCGGCAGGCTGGCTCAGCTGTGCGAATGGACGTATGGGTATGTCGGTTCACCGGATCGGTGCTGGGGGCGAGCGCGCGCCGCTGGTGGCGCGCTCCCGCCCCCACTAGGCAGCGGGGAATCCTAACAACAGGGCCAGCGGCCGCGATTGCTGCCGGGCACCCGCGATCGCTCCCCGCTGAGGGAGAACACCAATCAGCTGTTGTAAACACAGCAGACCGTTGTTCTCTCTAAAATGATCACAGAGTCCTTCTATATAGGATCACAGGTCTCTGTGGTCATTTCACAAGTCCCTCCCCCAAACACTCCCCTAGGCTCACACTTAACACTTTGATGTGGTAACCCCTTCCATGCCAGTATCATTATTACAGTAACAGTGCATATTTTTAGCACTGATTACTGTAGTAATGTCACTGGTCCCCCCAATGGTGTAAAAAAATGTCAGTTAGGGGTCCGATCTGTCCGCTGCAATGTTGCAGTCCCGCTAAAAATCGCTGATCGCTGCCACTACTAATTAATAAATAAAAATGACATAAATCTTTCCCCTAGTTTGTAGACGTGATATCTTTTGTGCAAACCAACGCTTATTGCAAACATTTTTTACCAAGAATATGTAGCAGAATACAAATTGGCCTAGAAGGATGAAAAATTTTGATTTTTAAATATTTTTTTTTATTTTAGAAAAAAAGGACATCAATTTTGTTTGGGTACATCGTCGCACGACCGCGCAATTGTCCGTTAATATAACGCAGTGCTGAATCGCAAAAAATGGCCTGGTCATTAAGGGGGCAAATCCTTCCGGTCCAGAAGTGGTTAAAAGATAAGTTCATCTTTGGGAACATGTTACATGTTCCACTCGTTTTTAGGGTGGATCATGTAACATGTTCCCAATGCTGCCCAATCCCCACACTCCCTGTGACAGCAGGATGGGGAGAAGTTCCCCATATTAGCTGTCACTTTTTGAAAACAGAACGGCTGTGTGGGGCTCCGCCTACATGGCCGCATCATTCATTCACACAGCTCTGTGTGTGAATGAACTACAAGCCCCGATATCTTTTGCTGCTGTCGGGTTGTAGTTCTCAATATAGTTCATTGATTCTTTGTCAGATTGTATCTGCTTGCCCGTATGGGATGAACGGACACAGATCTACTGGAGACCTGCATGGCCGCTGGTGCAATGGCTCCAAAAAAAATAAATGCACTTTTATTTTTACCTGCAAAAAATGTGCATTTATTATTTTTTTCTAAAACGTAAACTCTTATCCTTTAGATTAAAATCCTCCTCAGTCCATGCCCTCCTACCTCCGCTGCCATAATCTTCTGGTGTCGCAGAGGATATTAGAACTAAGGGGCTGTCACAGGCTCTCATCAAGAGACGCTGATTATGCCTGCCCTTTCTGCCCAACTGCTCCATTCAAAAAAACAGTACTAAGGCTTATATGAATGAAACGGGATCTATGAATGGAAGATGAGCAGATGATTGATAAGTCCGACCCCTCCATTCATAGATCCTGTTTTATTCAAAGAAGCTGTTGTATGGCTTTTATGAATGAAGCGGTTGGGTGGAAATGGTGGGCAGGCACTCTTGATGAGAGCCTGTGACAGCCCCTTAGTTCTTTTAACCCCTGCCACACCAGAAGATTGCAGCTGCGAGGGTGGGGGAGACATGAATGGAGGAGGATTTCAACTAACAGGAGAGGCATGAGCACAAGGGACTGTAAGTTATGTCCCTTGCTGATTTTTTTTATTTTGGCTGCACTTAAACATTAAGTGCACCCCAACCCACATAGACAGTACATGTGTTTAGTGAACCACAATGCATTGATGTGAAAGCTCTGTGCGATATGGGGGACTAGGCTGTAAAAATGGTGCATGCTACATTGATTCACACTGATATCTGATACAACATGCATTAACATACAAAAATGCATGCACTTCAATGCTTTAAAGTTGTCAATGAGCCATGATGTTTGATACATATATATATATATATATATATATATATATATATGGCAATTTTGAAAGCTTGACTTCAACTTTTGATTGAAAGCACGAATGCATGGAGTTAAACTATCCCCAGCAATCTGCCAGCCATTTTTTGTTTGACTTTACTCATACAATACAAAGCAAACCTTGATTATTTACAGCAGTTTCTCCTGTCTGTAGATGACAATCTCACAGGTCAGCTTCATACCATTGTCATCAAACCTTGGAGATTCACTGCTGCATCTGTATCCACTTCTGTGGGTGAGTGGAGAATGTTGCTGGATCAGCGGTCAATATGTACACCATGGGAGATAGCTGACCAAACACTACTGATGTGCTTTTCCTAGTCCTATTCTTTCTCAGATAAGCTTGGAAGAACCATTTTATGTGAACTGTTTCTAATGGACATCGGAAAAGCTGAGTGCAAATCTGTTTTTAGCCTCTGCTGCATGTCTACACTTTGCAGCTGTTTCAGCTCTGCAGTTCAGGCTCTGGGGACACAGCCGACCATGGGACTGCACTTCTGGGGGACTGAGCTTCACCTGGTGAAGTGCCAGTCAGTTTTTCTGGGTTTCCTCGCTTCACTGTCATTGCTCATTTCACTACAAATGTAGAAACATCTTGGCCTGTTCAACTTCAGACTTTTTCCTCTCAGGTGTGCACCACCTGGTCCTTGGTTCACATGTTCACAAAGTTCTATTGAATGAATGTGCTGACCTCGGCCTCCTTTTGGTCTAAGAGCCGGTCCACACTAGCGCGACTTGTCAGGCGACTTGTCAGCCTGACAAGTCGCGCTCCCTCGCGGTCCATTGACCGCTACAGGACCCGTTCTAAAAGGATTGACACAAGTCGCTCTGACTTAGAAAAAGGGTCCTGTACTACTTCGGGGCGACCTCGGAGCGACTTGCATTGACTTCCATTATGTGAAGTCCGTGCAAGTCGCTTCGAAGTCGTGGTGCATGGTAATGCACAAGTCGCCCCCGAAGTAGTAAGGAGTCGTGTCGCCTCAGTGTGAACCGGCTCTAAAAGTCTTTGGCTGTGTAATCCACGGCACTTACTACTACTTAGCAGTTGCCTATGAGGTATGAATTATTTTCCATTGCCTTTTTTTGGGACTGCTTTGTGCAACTAGTTGAAAAGTTTTTACAAAAGGCCATCCTGCATAGAAGAGTGCTTAAAGGTACTTTTCCCACCACCTGCATCTACACTTCTGCTGTCTCTAACTGCTTTGCCACTACCAGGTATGTGGGATTTCACTGTGTGTTGTGGTTCCTTCCAGGGTTGTAGATAAGGGGGTACCATCAGTCCTCCTGTAAGGGGCCTGGGCCAGCAGTAGGGCCAAGGCAGCAGGGTGAATTGGATGTGGGCAGGGTGGGTGATCAGTGCGGCGGGGCAGTTACTGGAGCCAATCAACTGTATGACTCTCTGTGCAGCAGCTAAAAGCTGGCTTCTTCTCCGCTCCCTCCCAAACGCTTTCAGCTGCTGTAGAGAGAGCCATATAAAAGATTGTTTCCAGTAATTGTCGCCCCCCCCCCCCCCGCCGCCACCACACGATCACCCTCCCTGTGTACCATATGTTTCCCCATGCTGCCCAGGCCACCCTGTGTGCCCCCCTACCCCTGCAGTCCTGCCGGGTTCCCTCCTCTTTTTCCCACCTGCAGCTGAAATCACACAATAGGATCCTTGAAGATTGAGAGTGGGGGGAGGGTTAGTTAAATTTGTCATATTTATCAGCCCCTTCCTTTCCTGAATGAAAACAATAAGTGATTGGTATTGATCACTCACTGTGTTCATTCATAACTGAAGCATTGGCTGTATGAGGCCCCATGCCAGGTTGCCTGTATGCAGCCCCTTGCCAGGTAGTCTGTATGGGGCCCCGTGGTTTCTAACAGCAGCCCTGGTTCATGCTGGCTTTTATGGTACTACTGTGGTCTATAGCATCCTCTTTCAGCCAGGTTGCTCAGGCATCCTGCGGTGCCTTGAGGCTTCTTCAGGGGTGTCTTGGCAAAATGCCTAAACATTTATCAAAAATGTTATACAAACCAGCAGGTGGATAAAGCATACTTTTTAGTTACACACCGCCACAAGTTTTCATTATGCACCATTACGACTTTCTAGACATTGGCATCCTAACAACCAATGATGTCATCGGTTGATAAGAGGATGTCTGTCGCCTCTACAGCATCCTTGTTTGACCCTCCTGCGCCCCTCTCCCTCAGCACTAGGGTCAAATTAGCTGACTGATAGAGAGAAATTGAGGGAGAAGAGAAACATTGGAAAACTAGTCAGTACCAGTGTGCAAAAGTGTATTTGCTGTGAAAAAAAAAAAACACCTCCGATGTTGGGTGTCCCACATGTGTGGATGCTGCTGAATTATGTAAAACTATTAGAATCATTTTTTTTACAATTCAGAATTGGATGCCTCAAGGGTATCTTGAGACTGTCTATAATTGTAAAGCGTGGCTTGAGATTGTCTATAATTTTAAAGGGTGGCTTCACTGGCTTGACTGAAAAAAGGTTGAGAAACACTGCTTTGTAGTGATGTAGGAGGCAAAGGAAGAAACCTTGGTGCACCAGGCAAATTACACTCCCCAAAGTATTGAATGCTAAAGATTTTTACGCCAGCATATCTTGTGAAAGCAGAGGACATTGGCCACATGGTAAGGAAGTCTAAGTCCTTTACTTTAGGGTGACTTTTGTAAAACTTTAAAGCAAGTCCTCTTTGTCCTCTGCAGCTTTTTCCTCCTGCTCCCAAAAGCTGGCACTCTCCTCCGCTCCCCCAGGACATTGGTTCTGCATTGCACATAATGACCTTGGAAAGTCCAATGCTGGATGAGCTGCGGAGAGGAGTGGCTTTGTGGGACTGGTCCTACAATGGGGAAGAAGACTGCAGATGTGAAAAAGGAGGTATTGCAGCTTATTTCTTTCCCACAATGCAAAACACTTTGCATTAAACCCTTACTGGCATTTTCAGATTAAAGTTTAGCTTTAACCACTTGAGCTCTGGAAGGTTTTACCCCCTTCATGACCAGAGCATTTTTTGCTATTTGACACGGCATGACTTTACCTGGCAATTGCGCGATCATGCAACACTGTAAGCAAATTACATTTTTACCATTTGTTCATTTGTTTCACACAAATAGAGCTTTCTTTTGGTGGTATTTGATCGGCAACAAGTTTTTAATTTTTTTATTATATAAATGAAAAAAGGCAGAAAATGTAAAAAAAAAAAAAAAAAAAAAAAAAAAACATTTTTAACTTTCTGCTATAAAACATATCCAATAAAAATAATTTCTTCATTAATTTAGGCCAAAATGTATTCTGCTATATGTCTTTGGTAATAAAAAAAAAAAAAAATCCTGAGTGTATATTGATTGGTTTGCATGAAAGTTATAACTAAGTATAAACTATGGTATATACTGTACTTTTTTATACTAGTATTGGCGGTGATCAGCAATGTATAGTTGGTCTGTGCGGCGGGAAATCTGACACTAATTGACATTGGGTGGGAACTGACTAAATGACACTGACATCACCAGTGACACTAATACAGAGATCAGTGCTAATACTAGGGGTTAACATCTAGGGGCAATCAAGGGGTTAACTGTGTGTCTAACAAGTAATGTGTGTATTATGTGCTGCTTTTACTAATAGATATGGCTGATTTGTAATCAGCCACATCTCTGCTCCATGAACAGAGCTCCATGTTGTTAGTAAACACAGGGCTCTGTACTGTGATTGGCTAAGCCGATGAGCAGGTCCTGGCTATAAATCGTTGGTCGGGATCTGCTGTTTGGCTTGTGCTGTACCAAATCGCTGCACAGATGAGGCAATGGTTGCCCCCTACCTGGAAATGCCATTAAGTACGTGATCCAGGGCAGAGTAGCTGGCCCTTTGCTGTATACAGTATGCACATGAGGCGGTCTGTAAGTGGTTAACCACTTGCCGACCGCCGCACGACTATCTATGTCGGCGGTCAGCCCCTCATAGGCAAACTAACGTAGGGCTACGTCGCTTGCTTGTGAGGGTCTAGGGAGCGAGCGTGCGCCCCCGGAGGCGCGCTCCCGCGTGGTCACGGACCCCCCCGCGCGTGTGACCAGCGGACCCGAGGGAGAGGGAGAATGTCAGGCAGCTTGTGTAAACAAGCCACCTGTCATTCTCCTCGCTGTAAAGACACTGATCACATGGATCTACTATGTAGATCCGTTGATCAGTGTCCTTACAGCTCAAGCCACAGCCAATCACAGTAGAAAGCACGCCCCTAGGGACACACACAGCCCCTCCCTCCCAAATAAAGTTAACCCCTTCACTACCAGTGTATTTTTACAGTAACAGTGCATATGTATAGCACTGATTACTGTAGAAATGTCACTGGTAACCCCAAAAGTGTCAAAAATGTCAGTCAAGGGTCCGATCTGTCCGCCGCAATGTCGCAGTAACGCAAAAAAAAAATCGCAGATCGCCGCCATTACGCGTTAAAAAAAAAAACAACAAAAATTACAAAAATCTTTCCCTTTGTTAGTAAACGCGATAACTTTTGCGCAAACCAATCAAAATACGCTTTTTGCGATTTTTTTTTTACCAAACATAGGTAGCATAAAACAAATTGGCCGAAAATGTTAAATAAATTTGATTTTTACATTTTTTGGGGGGGGAATTTCATATAAAAAAATGTGAAAAATATTGCTATTTTTGCAAAATTTACGCTCTTTTTTTGTTTATAGCGCGTGATCAAAAAATCGCACAGGTGATCAAATACCACCAAAAGAAAGCTCTGTTTGTGGGAAAAAAAGGACGCCAAATTCGTTTAGGTAAAGCGTCGCATGACCGCGCAATTGTCCGTTAAAGTCACGCAGTGCCGAATCACAAAATACCCCCTGGTCGGAATGGGGGTAAAATCTTCCGGGGCTTAAGTGGTTAAAGTAATTGTAAAGTCTTATTTTTTTTAAATCACAAACATGTTATACTTACCTACTCTGTGCAGTTGGTTTTGCACAGGGCAGCCTGGGTCCTCCTCTTCTCGGGTCCCTCTTAGCTGCTTCTTGCCCCTCCATCCTGTCGAGTGGGCCCACAGCAAGCAGCTAGCTATAGGAGCATCCAAGCCAAGGTGAAGCTCCCTGTGTCCATTCAGACATGGAACTGTGGTTTGGGCCGCCCCCCACCTCTCTTGATTGGCTAACTGTCTTTAATTGACAGCTTGCAGGAGCCAATGGCGCCTCGGGTTTTTCTCAGCCAATCAGGAGGGAGAGTTCCAGACAGCCGCGGGACTTGTGGACATCGCTGGACAGAGAGGGGGCTCAGGTAAGTATTATGGGGTGCTGGGGCAGCTGCTACACACAGAAGGTTTTTTGTATCTAAATGCATTAAGATAAAAAACCTTCTGACTTTAAAACTCCTTTAAGGTTCATGACAGAAACACTAAGATCCTTCTCTGAGTCAGCCATGCTCACGATGGTTCCCTCCTACCAGACAACCTTTCAGCCTTCTCATCTCTAATGAAAACACAGGGCAGGTGGTCTTGGAGGAAGGAACAAAGATAGCTGTGCTACTGAGAGAATTAACATGAATGTCATGTCAGTGTTTGTGCTTTAAAATTTGAGGATGAATTACTTCAAAGTGCCTGCAGATAAATAGGTCAGTTAGGGCTTCTTTTGGACTCCGTTCACACCATGGAGTCCATGATAGGTCAGTTAGGACTTCTTTTGGACTCCGTTCACACCATGGCCTTCTGGATCGCAGGCAGAATCGCTGCGATTCTGCCAACTATTCAGAATCACCACAAAACGCTGGACATGCTTGTGATCCCTGTTACTTTTAATGGCCCCCCTAATCGCGCCGTGATTTAGCCGCAATTCATCGGGTGACAAACAGTATTGGGTAAAATCATGCAAACAGAATCGTGGGATGCCTATCACCCAAATAAAGTTCCCAGAAATTCTTTTGGGCTACAGGTGTCCCACGATTCTGTTTGCGAGATTATACTGCGATTCGTCGGGCGACCAGCGTTTTGCAGTGATTCAGTATCGCAGGCAGAATTACGGCGATTCTGCCTGAAATCCAGAATGCCATGGTGTGGATGAAGTCTTAAAACTCATTAATTGTTTCTTAACCACTTAAGCCCCGGAAGATTTTACCCCCTTCCTGACCAGGGCCTATTTTGCGATTCGGCACTGCGTGACTTTAACGGACAATTGCGCGGTCGTGCGATGCTGTACCTAAACGAATTTGACGTCCTTTTTTTCCCACAAACAGAGCTTTCTTTTGGTGGTATTTGATCACCTGTGCGATTTTTTGATCATGCTATAAACAAAAAAAGATCGATAATTTTGCAAAAATAACAATATTTTTCAAATTTTTTTTATATGAAATTCCCCCCAAAAAAATGTAAAAAATCAAAATTTTTTAACATTTTAGGCCAATTTGTTTTATGCTACATATGTTTGGTAAAAAAAAAAATCGCAAAAAGCGTATTTTGATTGGTTTGCGCAAAAGTTATTGCGTTTACTAACTAAGGGAAAGATTTTTGTCATTTTTGTTGTTTTTTTTAACGAGTAATGGCGGCGATCTGCGATTTTTTTTGCGGGACTGCGACATTGTGGCGGACAGATCGGACCCTTGACTGACATTTTTGACACTTTTGGGGTTACCAGTGACATTACTGCAGTAATCAGTGCTATACATATGCACTGTTACTGTAAAAATGACACTGGCAGTGAAGGAGTTAACTTTATTGGGGAGGGAGGGGTTAAGTGTGTCCCTAGGGGCGTGTTTCTAACTGTGATTGGCTGTGGCTACTAGTGTAAGAACAGAGATCAACGGTCCTACATAGCAGAACCGTTTGATCTCCATTCTTACACAGGGAAGAATGACAGGCGGCTTTGTTTACATTAGCCGCCTGCCTTTCTTCCGGTGTAACGGAAGATCGCGAGTGCCCGGCGGACATCGGGACCGCCGGGCACACGCGCGGGGGGGTCCGTGATCACGCGGGAGTGCGCCTCCGGCGGCGCGCGCTCACTCCCTAGACCCTCACAGGCTAGCGGGGTAGCCCTACGTCGCTTTGCCTGTGAGGGGCTGACTGCCGACGTAAATCGTCGTGCGGCGGTCGGCAAGCGGTTAAAGAGGAGCTCCAGCCACTTATCAAAAAAATAAGTCAGCAGCTACAAAAATTGTAGCTGCTGACTTTTAAAAAACAGTCACTCACCTGTCCCGCGGTCCAGCGGTGCAGTCCAGCATCCCAGCCGTCTTCATCCTCCCTCGGCGGCGCCGGCATCTTCACTAGGGACACCCGGCTATGACAGCTTGCGGCTTCACAGCCGGGTGCCCGCTGCGCATTGTTAATGGTGGATGCAGTCTTCTGGGACCTGTCAGTGTCCCAGAAGACTGCAGGAGGGAGGGAGGAAGGAGAATGGAAGTGGGAAGCAGGTACCTGTCAAAATCGGGTATCTGTTCCCCCCTCCCCCTTCCCCACCGCTCCTCAAAAGTGCCACTTGTGCAAGAGGAGCGGGGGACGAGTCCTTAAAGCGGAACTTCCCTTTTGGGTGGAGTTCTGCTTTAAAGAACTCCATAAAAACGCAAAATAATTTAGAAGTCAGCAACTACAAATACAGTATACAACAAAATACTAAGACAAAGATGGGGCTTTGTATTGGCAATTGGAGAGAGGATGATCACAATTATCAAACCATATAATTAATTAAAATTGCTCTCTTTATTGAATAGACATATATATATATATAAAAAAACAAAAAACAATATATATATATATATATATATATATATATATATGTATACTATAACTACATAGAAAGACTGGATAAAAGAAAAACGCATATGTAGAAATATATTCCCATGGGGAATGCTGATACAGTGTATCTCATTAGATGTTACGGTCTCTAGATAGCACGGTCTAGGGTCCCCAGCAACCCGATGCGTTTCGCAACAGGGTTTCCTCAGGGCCAGAGAGACCAAGGCAGACCGATATTTCCAGCTGCGATAGAGACCTTGGCAGACACATGCGTTGAGGGGTAGATCAGTGCAGGCAGATATATGCAAGAGGTTATATGCAATAGAATAACTGCAAATATGTAGATTTTGGGGGAGAATTCACAGTGAGTATGCTCTCAAAATTATCACGGGAACCCCAAGATTACAGGCACCAGATACGTTCCTCGTCTAATATTACATCAACGTAAATGGGGTCTCTGTTAGAACCACTGTATACATGAGGCAGATGCTTCACAGAGTACACTTTATATATCCATATGTATTGGCCATATCATAGACCTTGCCATCAAAGTGAGGGACTTCTTACATCCATCTGGCAGATCTCTGTGACAAAGATGGATGTAAGGAGTCCCTCACTTTGATGGCAAGGTCTATGATATGACCAAAACATCTGCCCATCTTCACTTCTGAGATACTCTGACTCTCTAAGATGCTCTTATACCTAATTATGTCACTGATCTGTTGCCGATTAACTAATTAATTGCAAAATGTTCCTTTAGCTCTTCCTTGTTAGTACCACTTACTTTGCGAGATTTTTGTTGCCTTGTCCCAATTTTTGAGACATGTTGCTGCCATCAATTTCAAAAGTACCTTATTTTTTTTCTGAAAATGGTACTTAAAATGTTCTTAGGTTAAACATTTGATATGTTTTCTATTTTTTTTTTTTTTTTTTTAATAAACGACTTGTCAAAAACTGTCTTATGTCTTTTTTGCACTTCACGTTTTATTTTTAATGAATGAGTAGCAGTACCATGTCCCCTATATTCATTAACGTGGGAGGGGTGCCAGGATCTGGGGGCCCCCTTATTAAAAGGGGCTTCCATATTCCAAAAAGCCCCCCACCCGGAGACCCCCACAACCACTGGCTAGGGTTATGGGTAAGAGGCCCTTGTCCCCATGAACATGCCTCCCTGCTAGGGTTGCCACCTCATCCCTTTAAACCAGGACACATATTAATTACACAGGTTCTGTGGCTGATTAAGGTGGTAATTAAACTCACTTGGAGCCTTCTCTGCATTAAATTAGCCTCAGAACCTGTGTAATTAATTTGTGTTCTGTTTTAAAGGGATGAGGTGGCAACTCTACTCCCTGCCCCAAAGCATCCCCCCCCCCCCATGTTGAGGGCATATGGCCCAGTATGGTTCGGGGGGGCACTCGTTCCTTCCCTCCCTTTCCTGACCTTCCGTGCTGCATGCTCAGATAAGGGTCTGGTACAGATTTTTAGGAGGGGGGGCATGCCATCTTTTTGGTGTGGGGGTTCCCTTCAAAATCGATACCAGACCTGAAGAGCCTGGTATAAATTTGGGGGGGGGGGGGCCCCATGACAATTTTTTTTTTTTTTTTTTACTTTCAGCTGTCAGCAGGGAACCCCACTGATAGCTGATTACTCATCGGCCGCCCGCTTCTTAACAAACAGTACACATTCCACAAATAGCGCATGCCTGGACCACTACTTAATTTCCGCATGCATTTAATTATTTATTTCCTTCTGCAAATAGATTTTAACGCCTTTTGAAGCGGTATTTACAAAGCATTTTCAGCATTTCTTGATTTCAGGATCGCATGCGATATTTGGGCAAAATGTGTCCTGATACCTAAATATCTCATGCAAGTTCATTCTGTGAATGGAGCCCAGCGTCCCAACTTTTTTGGAATTGGAGTTGTACATCACAGCATTTGAATTTCTTTTCTCAAAGCTTGCATGTTAAAACATTTGAATGACTTGAATTAGTCTGACACTCTACTTTGCATACAGTAGCAAAGGAATTTCACTGATGGAAGCATATGCATAATATAAAAAAAAGTATTTCAGAAACATGCTTTTGAAATAGACCCAATGGGGTTTATTTACTAATGGCAAGTCCACTGTGCACTACAAGTGCACACTTGGTGCACTTGGAAGTGCAGTCGCTGTAGATCTGAGGGGGACATGCACGGAAAATAAAAAAACAGCATTTTTGCTTGCACATGATTGGATGATAGAAATCAGTAGAGCTTCCCTTATTTTAGATCTTCCCCTCGGATCTACAGTGACTGCACTTCCAAATGTACTTGCAGTGCACAGTGGGTTTGCCTTTAGTAAATCAACCCCATAGAGGTGGAGATATCTGCATTTAATTCACCTGGCTACAGACTTGATAGAAGGTCAGACAATACTGATGATTTCCTTGACTGCAGCTGTCTCATAACAGTGGCTCAGTTGTTCTCATCAAAGGCACTGGTGTGGTGTATATAGTGTCTTCACCTAGTTGCATAATAAAGTGCCCTAGACATGTTGATATCCAACAAACATGTTTACAAGACCTCTACTGATTAATGAACTTTGCATTTTCATTTAGCCAATTCAATGCTGGGGTTTTGTGGTCCTGGAAGTACAGAAATGTTATTCATTTGGATGGTGCTTTCTGTGTTCTCGCACAATGCTTAACTAACAGTAAAGTTCCAAAATCTTTTGCAACTTAAGTCGGACATAAGTGACAGTTTAGAAACAACATTCAATTGTATTGTATGTAGTTCTAGATTAGGTACTCTATGTTAAATCACAGCAGAAAGAAAATTGCATCTTATCTACTTGCAGCCATATTATTTGAAGAGAGAATTTATTTTATACAATATTTATTTTAATTTTTTGGTTTGAGAAAAAGGAAATGTCAAAACATAGATGCATTTAGGCTAGGTTCACATCTATGCATGCCAGGAATGCATGCACAATGCTGTACTGACACGCACAGAAACGTGCTGCCTTTTAGCAGATGTGCTGCTGGTCATTAATTGTTAATGAGTCAAGAACTTATTTTCCTTGTTTCTCATGCGTAGGGAAGCCCTTCGAAATGAAAATGATTGTAAAAGTCTCGTTTTTTTTTTTTTTTTTTTCAATAAAAATAACGAACATGTTATACTTGCCTCCTCTACGCAGTTGGATTTGCACAGAGCAGCCTGGATCCTCCTCATCTCGGGTCCCTCTTCAGCTCTCCTGGCCCCTCCCTCCCTTTGACTGTCCCCACAGCAAAAAGCTTGCTATGGGGGCACCTGAGCCGAGTCACAGCTCTGACACGGAGTGGTTCGGCCCCGCCCCCTCTCTCTCCTGATTGCTTAGCTGACTTTGATCGACAGCAGTGGGAGCCAATGGCACCACTGCTGTGTCATAGCCAATGAGAAGGGGAGACCCGGACGGCTGAAACAGTCGTGGACATCGAATGATCGAGAGGGGGCTCAGGTAAGCATTAGGGGAGGGGGGGGGCTGCTGCACATAGAATGCTTTTTATCCTAATGCAAAGAATGCATTAAGATAATAAAAAACTTCTGACTTTACAACCCCTTTAATTGGCTGCCCTACACGCGACGCATGGAAACATAGCTACACTCAGTCGCACCAGGTGTGAACCAAGCCAAGTATATGCCAACAGCATGTGTACTCATTTTCTGTAAAAAAAAAAAAAAAAACAGACCATGCAGTACAACTCTGAAATACATTCACATTCACCCATGTTTATCCCTTGAGGATCCTTTCAGATAGGTGGTAAGTGTACTGTACTCTGAAAAGCGATAGCAGTGTCTTAGAGGTATAATACTGCTGTGTGGTGACATGAATGAAGTGTCACTTTGTGTAATTCAAATAAAGTTGAGAAAAAAAAAAGAAACAAGGGAACTGTGTGATGCGCTGAAACACACATCACACTACCTCTTTACTACAACTTACTGCAGACAAAACTGACAACTGCCCACACACTAAACTGGAGCAGTGTCAAAGGGCCCTCAACCCCTTACCCCAAAAGGACGTACCCGCTTGAAGAAGTATTATCAGGCTGATTAGCAGCTGGATTACTTTTACAGGATGAGGGAGGGGTGCCCCTCCCCCCATCTCCTGCCACCTTCTGCGGCCCTCTCAGGCTGTCTCGTCCCAACGGGAAACCCAAGTGTTCATAAAACAGTTGCGCCTGCTTATCAAAGAAGTGTTCAGAGACCTGATTGTCTCTGATCACCTCTATGATATATGTCACTTCCAGTTTCAGTGTTTTATTTACAAGCTATTGCTAGCTTGTACAAGCATTGGATCAGACTGATCTTGGTCTGATCTGATGCTGTTAAGGTCAGAGGAGACATCTGGGATCTAAGCAGCTGGGTCGCCACTTAGAATACAGGTTCCAGGGCTCCCATACTTTCTCTGGTGGCCTGAGGCCAAAGCGCTCCATCTTCCTAACCTCTGTCCTGTTAACCCCCTCTTCCTGAAAGTACTTACACACTTGGTCCAAGCGTACACTTCCAAGACTCCTCTGACTAGGTTTGCACCAGTAGACATGCCTCTCAGCCCAATCCCCAGGCATTGGCTGCAGTAAATACTTCTCCACACTGAGGCTTCAGGGTAGTGAAATAAACTTCTTTACTTAATTAGGGCAATTATGAAGACAGGATATTCCAGATCACGGCATAATATCTGTCCAGATAATGGCTTGAGATTTTTAGAATAAAGTCGCCAAGGAACCATGGAAGAACTTGTAACACTTGTGGTCCTCTTCATGATCTCTTATCTTCCACACAAGGGATCCTTGCTAGCATGGCCTGTCATTCCTTCCCGGAGGGAAGAGCAGGGGGAAACACCATACTCTGCAGTTAGTATTCTAGAGAAGTGCTAGTGTCCAACCCCAGCTAGAAATTACCTTCTTCCCAAGTGGTAAAAACTGTGGGGGAAAAAAACCCCAGGCAGCCCCTCCCCCAGATGGGGAGAGCACTGACACCTCCTGCAAGCCTCTCTTCCCTTACAAGATCATGATCTCCAGGTCCACCCACTTTTTATAGGGACTCCCAGCAAGTTATTCACCGAAAGAGAAGGAGCAACCCTTAACAGATCCTCTCCCTCATTTCTGTCTCCCAACATGTTGATCCTGCCAGTGCTGCTGTAAGTCTTTTTATCCTTTGGAGAGACAACAATGCTGTTGAAATTGCAGCAGCATTTTCAGCACTCTGGTTCTCATCTCCTAATACCTTTCAGCAGTGATGTCCCCACATCAGCATCCAGTAGACAACGTAGATCTAACAAGTGGGTTTGTGTAGCCTTTCCGTCTACTGCAAGCCCTGTTGTGAAATGACTACACGCAGCTTTTTTCTAGAATGAGTGTTGTCAGCCCTAAACATTACAACCACTCCCGCTTTTACATCTCTAGAACATAAAGGTTAAACATTCTGTAGCCCATGATAAAAAAAAACTGGGAAGGCTAATGAGTTTCTTTGAGATTACTCAACAAGATTGTAGAGGACTCAAAACAGCTCTAAATTTCTAACAACACCAACAGGGTTTTTTTGCACTTATTAAACCGAATTAGCAATGGAATAATTAACAGACCAAAAAAGAGCAAATAAGAGTTCATTTTTGGGATTTACATACACTGTGTGCACAATTATTAGGCAAGTGAGTATTTTGACCAAATCCTCATTTTTATGCATGTTGTCAAACTCCAAGCTGTATAAACTTCAATGCTCGTTGAATTTAGGCATATCAGGTGATGTGTATTTGTGTAATGAGGGACAGTGTGACCTAAGGAGCTCAACGCCCTATATCAAGGTGTTCATAATTATTAGGCAGCTTCTTTTCCTAAGAAAAAACAGGCCAAAAAAAAAAGATTTAACTGACTCTGAAATGTAAAAAAATGTTAAAAAGACTTTCAGGGGGATGCAGCACTCTTTAAATTGCTAAGATATTGGGACGTGACCACAGAACCATCAAACAGTTTTGTTGCAAATAGTCAACAGGGTCGCGAGAAACGCGTTGAGCAAAATAGATGCAAATGAACTGCCAAAGATTTGAGAAGACTCAAATGTGAATCTACCAGGAACCCCTAATCCTCCAGTGCTGTCATATTCCAGAACTGCAACCTACCTGGAGTGCCAAGAAGTACAAGGTGTTCAGTACTCAGAGACATGGCGACGATAAAGAAGGCTGAAACCCGACCACCACTGAACAAGACAAAAAACTGGGCCAAGAAATATCGGAAGACAGATTTGTGAAAGGTTTTATTAACTGATGAGATGAGAGTGACTTTTGACGGACCAGATGGATGGGCCTGTGGCTGGATCATTAAAGAGGTTGTAAACCCACTTCACAAACTTTTACCTATAGGTAAGCCTATATTAAGGCTTACCTATAGGTGCTATAAATATCTACTAAGCATGCACCGTTTAGGAAATATTTAGATGGCATACTGCCGATGACGTCATCGGCGCATGCGCTCTGAAGGAACGGCCATCCGTGCCGTTCCTTCAGATCCCAGTGCCATGATGTAATCGCGCCTCCGGCCAATCAGATGGCCGGAGGACGCGAACCCGGAAGCAGGACGGCCGGACATGTCGACCGTCCTGTCACTGAGCAGGCGGCACGGCCGGGGCTTAGTTTTAAGGTAAGTACTTCATAATGAGCTAGTATGCGATGCATACTAGCTCATTATGCCTTTCTCTATACAGGGCTTTTTTTTCCTCGTTTTTTTTAAGTGACTTTACTTCCTCTTTAACAGCACAGAGCTCCATTTCGACTCAGACGCCAACAAGGAGGAGGTGGGGTGCTGGTATAGGCTGGTATTAATAAAGATGAGCTAGTGGTTTAAAAAAAAAAAAAAAAAGATGAGCTAGTTGGACCTTTTCGGGTTGAAGATGGACTCAAAATCAACTCCCAAACCTACTGCCAGTTTTTAGAAGACACTTTCTTCAAGCAGTGGTACAAGAAAAAGTCTGCATGTTTCAAGAAGACCAAGATATTTATACAGGACAATGCTCCATCGCATGCATCAAACTGCTCCACTGCGTGGCTAGCCAGTAAAGGTCTTAAAGATGAAAAAATAATGACATGCCCCCCCTCCCCTTCCTCATCTGACCTAAATCCTACTGAGAACTTGTGGGCCCTTCTTAAACAGGAGGTTTAGGGTGAAGAAAAAAAGTACACCTCTCAGAACAGTGCCTGGGAGGTTGTGGTTGCTGCTGCACAAAAAGTTGATCGTCAGCAGTTTAGGAAAATGACAGACACTTTATGAATGAAAGGCTTATGACTATTAATGAAAAAAAGGGCAGCTAAATTGGTCACAGATTTATTTATTTATTTTTAAATGTCAGAAATGTTTATTTGTAAATTTTGAGTTTGTTTATTATTCTCACTTTAAGGCTCCGTTCACATCTAGGCGTTTTGGGGCGTTTTTGGGGCGTTTTTCTGCTCTAGGATCAGCTCTCAAAACGCCCAACAAGACAAATCCTATTCATTTCAATGGCCCCTGTTCACATCTGAGCGTTTTGACGCTGTATACAAAACGCCCAACGCTCAAAAAAGTACATGAGCTTCTTTTTGGGCAGATTACAGGCGTTTTCCATTGATCTCTATTCAATCTAAAAACGCCTGCACAAAAATCGCGGTAAAATCGCGGTAAAAAACGCCGCAAAAATCGCGGTAAAATCGCGGTAAAAAACGCGCGAAAAACGCTACGCTCAGGTGTGAATGTAGCCTAACAGATGAAAATAAACAAGTGAGATGGGAAAAGTTAAATTTTTCATTTCGTTCCATAATATTTCTGCACACTAATAGTTGCCCAATAATTGCGCACACATAGATATTCTCCTAACAAAGCCGAAGCTTCACTTTTACTTTCCTAAATATTCCAGTTTGAGGTTTTTAACATTTTGGATTGACTGAGAGCACTATAGTTGTTCAATAATGAAATGAGTCCACAAAAATAAAACTTGTCTAATAATTGTGCACACAGTGTACACTTCAACTTAATTGTAATTATCCAAAAGACTCAGAGGTCAGGTCAGAGGTCATGCTTGTACATTAGCACAGCCAATCAGATTTGCCGTTTGCAGAATGTAAGAATGAGCAATACTAACTGAAACAATGCTTCACCTAGAGGGGCTGATTTACTAAAGCAAATAAACAAAAGCAGAGATAAATCATTGCAAAATGCATGCATTATACATACATAGTGGTTGCAATCCCTCAATCTTTCTAGTTAAATTTGATTAATGTTCGATGCATATAATGGGGTCCAAGCTTGCCATGCACATTACAGTGGGGATCGAAAGTTTGGGCACCCCAGGTAAAAAGTTGTATTAATGTGCATAAAGAAGCCAAGGAAAGGAAAGATGGAAAAATCTCCAAAAAGGCATCAAATTACAGATTAGACATTCTAATAATATGTCAACAAGGATTAGATTTTATTTCCATCATTTACACTTTCAAAATAACAGAAAACAAAAAAATGGCATCTGCAAAAGTTTGGGCACCCTGCAGAGTTAATATCTTGTACTGCCCCCTTTGGCAAGTATCACAGCTTGTAAACGCTTTTTGTAGCTAGCCAAGAGTCTTTCAATTCTTGTTTTGAGGTATCTTTGCCCATTCTTCCTTACAAAAGTCTTCCAGTTCTTTGAGATTTCTGGGCTGTCTGTCACGCACTGCTCTTTTAGGGTCTATCCATAGATTTTCAATTATGTTGAGGTCAGGAGATTGTGAAGGCCATGGCAAAACCTTCAGTTTACGCCTCTTGATGTAATCCCCCGTGGATTTTGAGGTGTGTTTAGGATCATTGTCCATTTGTAGAAGCCATCCTCTCTTTAACTTCAGCTTTTTCACAGATGGCAATAAGTTACCATCCAAAATTTGCTGAAATTTTATTGAATCCATTTTTCCTTCTACTCATGAGATGTTCCCTGTGCCACTGGCTGCAATACAACCCCAAAGCATGATTGATCCACCCCCATGCTTAACAGTTGGACAGAGGTTCTTTTCATTAAATTCTGTGCCCCTTTTTCTCCAAACGTACCTTTGCTCATTCCGGCCAAAAAGTTACATTTTAACCTCATCGGTCCACAGAACTTGTTTCCAAAATGCATCAGACTTGTCTATATGTTCATTTCAAACGCTGATTTGAACTTTGCTGAGAGTGTCCGGAGCCGCGATGACGACTGAAAAAAAGGTTGCTTCAGCAAACATTTTTTCCCTTTAGTCACCTATGAAATGGATTAGTGCCATTCACATAAGGGAAAAGGGATTTGGACTGTGTACATAAAGGATGCTGACTACTTTAAGAACAAGGTAAGCCTATACTGTAAATATCTCCTAAACTTGCACAGCGAGCGCGGGAGTGACGTCATCGTGGCTCCGGCCACTCTCAGCACCCGAGCCCGTGAACCCAGAAGAATCACCAGGGAAGATATCAGCTATCTCAGCAGTGTGCGGACGCCGCTAGAGGGCTCTGTTCTAAGGATCCAGGACCACCCGAACACGGACGGCTGGGACCCCACTGGACACTCACCACACAAGCTCATTTGACCCACTTGCCGTATGACATTGGGGGTCAACAACATCTGGTGAGTTTGTATTGCCTACCTCATATATACAGGAGCACGGAGGGTGACACCACCATTGCACTGTTGTTTTGAATTCAACACCAATATTGAAACCAGAACAGTCACTTGAACTATTATTATCTCTTGGAATATATGGACACTATCTCTCTGCACTGAGCACTTTTTCTTGGTCTCATTGGACCCTTTTAAGGTATTTTTATTTATTTATAGAATGCATAGATTATTTTATCTGTAACAATTGGAATAAGCACAGTTGATGCACTTTATATTTGGTTAAGCAAACACACGGGATTTTGTGTGTGCACGTTTATTGTTTACGACTGATAAGTCATATTTTAGCACAGTATATGCACAATATATGTATTTACTATAAGTGGTTTATATATAGCACATGGGAAATATATAGGTGGCACTAGATACCCCCTATATCTTGGCACATGCTGTAGGTAATAATTACCACACTACCTAGTACCACATGAACATTTTTCAGGGCTATTGGCAATAGCAAATCCCTAAAATTACAGGTAGATTCATTGGTGTCAATACCAATATATTTTGATATCCATACACCACTCTATACAGCAAATTCTTTTTTTTCCCCATACCACCCTGCTACAAGGTATGTGCTGTTGATGTAATATTTAATATTACAAAAAATTTCCAGCTTTCCACCCATAGAGGTTTATCACAGCAGCAACCTATTTTTCTAAACACAAAAAAATTGGCGCGAGTGCTTTTTCCATTTTCATACAATTTCTTTTTTGTTTACTTACCTTGTTATTGAAGAAAATATACTCACCTTTTTTCCTCTTCCTCCCCATTGTGGCCGCGGCCTGCGCCGTCACTTCCTGCTTGCATTGATTCCTGGGAGCGGAACGTCATCGCGCCTGCACCGGCCCCGCTCTTCACTTCGGGAGGCATGCCCAGAAGCTGTGCAGGGATGACGCGCTTGCACCATGACGGCGGGGTCGGTGCAGGGCATTCTGGGACAAAGAGGACACGGAAGAGGATGCAGAAGAGGAAATGCTGGCTTCAGCTGCCCACATCAGAGATGGCAGCACTGGAGAAGAAATTTTCAAGGTAAGTATTTCTTCTAAAAGGTAAGTGCGACCGGGACAGTTCAGAGGCTATCCATTATGGAATGTACTAGCCCTGACTGTCCGTCCAGGGGGTATTTTTATCTAAATTTCACCCTCCCCCCCCCCCCCCCGAGGCCGGAACTCCACATTAATATCATAATCCCAACTTTCATGCATATCATCAATGCATATATTCACACCAATTAGGATGAAAAAAATAAACTAATATTTCTGGCTTGGTAAGCAATGAACTAAGGTGTCATGTCAATAAACTTTGTATGCTGTGCTGTCATTGGGAAAGAAAGAAGGATATGTATTAGTTTGTTTATCGCTGAAATCTCTTTTCCAAGCACCAGTGTATGAAATCTCTTATGCCAGCCAGTGGTTGAACTTCTGGACAAACGTTCTGCAATATAAAACCCCCACCCCCTCTCCAACTTACTGTTTACTGAGGCTTTTTACAAACTAGAATTTTTTACAGTCTCTGTTAACGATAGCCATTGGCACTTAATGTGGTTTTATAACTACATGGCATTTACATTTAAAAATTCTAATACTGTAGTGGTTAAACAGACCCAAAAGCATTTTTTAAAGCATGCTAGGGCTTATCTGGTATATGGCAGGACACTGAGGCATATATTATATAGCAAACCACACTTGTTGATAAATATTTATATGCTATAACCTATGCACCTGTATCCGCACACATCATTAGGCCTCTTAGGCACACTGTAGCTTGAAAAAGCTCAGTACAGCTTTATTTTGTTTTACTGAGCTAGAATAAAGCCCATTAATTATAATCTGCCTATGCACACAGGCGTGTAAACAAGCGCCGTGTATTCTAGAGGTAAAAACAAAATAGAAAAATCTGCATTTTGCTCAGTAATTTACGCCTCATGCACGCAAATGTGTGAAAATACTCGCAGTTGCGCACAAATGTCCATTTACATACCGTGCAGAATAAGAACATGAGAATAGGTGCAAATACATACAAAAGAAAAACGGCTGAAAAAGTAGATGCTCAAACAGGAGCATCGTGTGCAAGAGGCCTTATAGTGCATTAAAAACGCTATAAGAAAAGTTTTGCTTGTCCGTTATAGGTATATATCTTTTGGGTCCACATTGTTGTGCTACGTTAATGCAAGTAATTTAAATGGGGTGCCCAATGCACCATATTGTACCATTCAGCGAGCATGCACTATTGTTTGTAATGAAGCACACCACAATTAATGGTAGAATGAATGGCAACACAGCTCAGCCAAACGCATTTTTTACATGGTGCGGTAATACAACTGTGTGAGCCCAACCCATTCACACTTTGCCACTTTTTTGTGTTGGGTTAATGCACGCGTCTTATGCGCATTGTGTGACATGGTAACATGCATTGCATTGAGGCAGAACATTCATTTTGAATTGGCTGCTGGCACACAAGAATGCATTAAAAATGTACATGCAGCATTTTTCTGCAACATGTGCGTCAAGGCTGTGCTGCCTCAGATAGATAGGCTGCTGTTAAGAGAATTTAGAATGAATGGCACCCCAATGAGTTAATGCGTGTAACTAAGTACAAAAGTGTGATTCAGCCCTAAGTAAACCAAAAAGTCAATGATTTACAGTGGGTACGGAAAGTATTCAGACCCCCTTAAATTTTTCACTCTTTGTTATATTGCAGCCATTTGCTAAAATCATTTAAGTTCATTCTTCTTCCTCGTGAATGTACACATAGCACCCCATACTGACAGAAAAACACAGAATTGTTGACATTGTTGCAGATTTATTAAAAAAGAAAAACTGAAATATCACATGGTCCTAAGTATTCAGACCCTTTGCTCAGTATTTAGTAGAAGCCCCCTTTTGATCTAATACAGCCAGGAGTCTTATTGGGAAAGATGTGACAAGGCTTTCACACCTGGATTTGGGGATCCTCTGCCATTCCTCCTTGCAGATCCTCTTCAGTTCTGTCAGGTTGGATGGTAAACGTTGGTGGACAGCTATTTTTAGGTCTCTCCAGAGATGCTCAATTGGGTTTAAGTCAGGGCTCTGGCTGGGCCATTCAAGAACAGTCACGGAGTTGTTGTGAAGCCACTCCTTCGTTATTTTAGCTGTGTGCTTAGGGTCATTGTCTTGTTGGAAGGTAAACCTTCGGCCCAGTCTGAGGTCCAGAGCACTCTGGAGAAGGTTTTTGTCCAGGATATCCCTGTACTTGGCCGCATTCATCTTTCCCTCGATTGCAACCAGTCGTCCTGTCCCTGCAGCTGAAAAACACCCCCACAGCATGATGCTGCCACCACCATGCTTCACTGTTGGGACTGTATTGGACAGGTGATGAGCAGTGCCTGGTTTTCTCCACACATACCACTTAGAATTAAGGCCAAAAAGTTCTATTTTGGTCTCATCAGACCAGAGAATCTTATTTCTCACCATCTTGGAGTCCTTCAGGTGTTTTTTTAGCAAACTCCATGCGGGCTTTCATGTGTCTTACACTGAGGAGAGGCTTCCGTCGGGCCACTCTGCCATAAAGCCCCGACTGGTGGAGGGCTGCAGTAATGGTTGACTTTCTACAACTTTCTCCAATCTCCTGACTGCATCTCTGGAGCTCAGCCACAGTGATCTTTGGGTTCTTCTTTACCTCTCTCACCAAGGCTCTTCTCCCCCGATAGCTCAGTTTGGCCGGACGGCCAGCTCTAGGAAGGGTTCTGGTCGTCCCAAACGTCTTCCATTTGAGGATTATGGAGGCCACTGTGCTCTTAGGAACCTTAAGTGCAGCAGAAATCTTTTTGTAACCTTGGCCAGATCTGTGCCTTGCCACAATTCCGTCTCTGAGTCTTCAGGCAGTTCCTTTGACCTCATGATTCTCATTTGCTCTGACATGCATTGTGATCTGGAAGGTCTTATATAGACAGGTGTGTGGCTTTCCTAATCAAGTCCAATCAGTATAATCAAACACAGCTGGACTCAAATGAAGGTGTAGAACCATCTCAAGGATGATCAGAAGAAATGGAAAGCACCTGAGTTAAATATATGAGTGTCACAGCAAAGGGTCTGAATACTTAGGACCATGTGATATTTCAGTTTTTCTTTTTTAATAAATCTGCAACAATGTCAACAATTCTGTGTTTTTCTGTCAGTATGAGGTGCTATGTGTACATTCATGAGGAAGAAGAATGAACTTAAATGATTTTAGCAAATGGCTGCAATATAACAAAGAGTGAAAAATTGAAGGGGGTCTGAATACTTTCCGTACCCACTGTATGTACTTTTACACCTCTTTGCATCTCAGCCAATTACATGGGCAGCACAGCCGCTAAGCACTTCTGCCTGGTGGCACTAAGGTCGTTGGTTCAAATCACAACCACGGCACCACCTGCCTAGAGTTTGCATGTTCTCCCTGTGCCTGTGTGGGTTTCCTCCGTATTCAGTTTCCTCCCACACTCCAAAGACACACTGGTAGGTTAATTGGCTCCTGTCTATATCGGCCGTAGTATGAATAAATATGAGTTAGTGCCAGTTCACATACTGTATATGCGATGCGGGAACCCTGCAAATTCCCGCATCGCATTCAAATCACAGGCAGTTCACACTGCTATATGCAAATCACTGGGGGTGTCAATACAGAGTTAATGACACCCCCAGATCAGTTTGCATATCGCAGTGCGAACTATCAGTTCAGACATGAATTTGATCGTATAGGTGCGAACCAAAAAAGGGTCCTGTGCGTGTTGTGTCCAAATTAGATGCAAATTCAGTCATACAATCTGTATGGCTGAATTTGCATCGCACAGACATCGCATGGGACTTTCAGAGCAGTGCACTCCAAATCACATGCAATGTCTGTCATCACACTGATGTGAACTGGGGCTTAGAGACCTTAGATTGTAAGCTCCTTGAGAGCAGGGACTGGTGTGAATTTACAATATACTGTATATGTAGATTCAGCCTCCAGGCTGTGATCTCCTTCTCTAGGACAGTAACCCTCTGCTCTCCATCTCAAAGTATTTATGCCACTTCCCACCCACCAGCTGGGCACCTCTCCTCAGGGATTGGCCAAGGCTGCATAAATAATCAGCTGCTGATTTGACTCTCTCAGCCCACTTTCTTCCAGACAGGTGAAAGCAGTCTACCCTGCAGCCAGTGAAATATAGAACAGGCCACAATAATCATATGCAGCACAACTGATCACAATGAGCCAGTAACAAAATTTACCTAACCTAGCACCTATCTGTGACACTGATGCTACATTTTTCAGGGGGTTACAGTATGTCTATCTGATGTTAAATAAAAGCAGTATTAATGCACTTTTTAATATAAGTTGTGTGATCTGTGTAAATTTAAGATCAGATAAAAATGATTGACTGTGTACAGTATACTCTTCTGAACTATTAGTCATATACCGTAGTTGTGAAATGCTATTATTGATAGTTATTGATAACTATACTTTTTTTTTTTTCTAGCAAATTTAAAAGAGACTGGCCTAAAGAAGAATTGCAGGCATGATATATTTTACATAGTCATAAAACCTATGTATATACCATTCCTGGCTGATGCCCCAAGAAGCTGGAAATCGCTGAAGTAGACACCACTACTGAGTGATCTTCACTTGCTTCCGGGTCCCTGCTGAGCGACCGGCCTGATGCATTGTCAACACAGGAGGTCGGCCTTTAAAAACACCATTTAGAGAATGCTTTGCATTACCTGAATAAATGCAAAGCGTATTCTGATTGGATGAGGTGGGGAGGTGATACTTAAAATGAATGTGCATACATAAGTGCACAACACATATTAGTTTTCCCCATGTATGCCTGAATTAATGTAAAAGGACCATCTAGGACCATCATTTATGATTAAAGCTGATTTCCGTCTTAACTGTGACTTTAAACCGCGTGTTTGTTCTAAGCTTCTCTAAGTGCTGCATTGTCTCGAAGCACTGTATAAACTACATGTAGCTTCAGCTACATACAGTACCCCAGTGCTGGGTTCGGGCTGTGAGACAGAGACTTCCCGTCTCACACCCAGACCAATGCAGGGTCACCTGACCAACCATTCATAAGCAGCTTTGTATTGTGTGAATGAATACAAAGCTTTCTCTGATTGGCTGTGCCGGAAGGGTGGGCTGATGATGTCACACTCTTCGACATGGGCAATCAGAGGAAGCTTTGTATTCATTTACAGAATAGAAAGCTGCCTATGAATGATTGGGCACTGCTCAGCCCCACTCTGCATTGTTCTGGGTGTGAGACGGGAAGTCTCTGTCTCACAGCCCGAACCCAGCACTGGGGTACTGTACCTAGCAGAAGCTGCATGTAGTTTATACAGTGCTTGGAGACACTGCAGTACTGGTTCTAATGAACTATTTAAAGTCACAGGAAACATGGAAATCAGCTTTAACTTTAAAATGATGAGCTGTAAAGGTTTTCAACCATTTACCAACCGCCCGATGCATATATACTGCGGCAGGCTGACTCGGCTACATGAATTGCCGTACCTGTACGGCGACCTGCGGGAGCGGCACTAGGGGCGAGCGCACGCCTGCCCGCCCTCCCTAGGCAGCAGGATGCTGGTCTACGGGACCGGCGGCACCGATTGCAGCTGGGCACCCGCGATCGCCCCCGCTTGGAGAGAAGAACGGTCAGCTGTTGTAAACACAGCAGACCCTTGTTCTCTCCGAAATGATCACAGAGCGCCTGTGATCCTCCTATATAGGACCACAGGTCTCTGTGTTCATTTCACAATTCCCTCCCCCATACAGTTAGAAAACACCCCCTAGGCTCACACTTAATCCTTTGATCACCCCTAGATTAACCCCTTCCCTGCCAGTGTCATTATTACAGTAACAATGCATATTTTTAGCACTGATTACTGTAGTAATGTCACTGGTCCCCCAAAAGTGTCAAAAATGTCAGGTAGGGGTCCGATCTCTCCACAGCAATGTCGCAGTCCTGCAGAACGCCGCCATTACTAGAAAAAAAAATAAATAAAAAAAAATTACATAAATCTTTTCTCTAGTTTGTAGACACGATCACTGTTGCGCAAAAACATAAACGCAAAATACGCGTTGGAGGGGGAACCTCTGGGGGAATCAAGAATGGAGAAAGATCTGGGAGTCTTAGTAGTAGATAGACTAAGCAATAGCATGCAATGTCAAGCTGCAGCTGCCAAAGGCGGCAGAATATTAGCATGCATAAGGAAGGGGATAGAATACAGAGATAAAACTATAATCCTACCACTTTATAAAACTGTGGTCCGACCACATCTGCAGTATTCTGTCCAGTTCTGGTCACCAATCCTCAGAAAGGATGTGCTGGAACTGGAAAGAGTCCAAAGAAGGGCAACTAAGCTAATTAGGGGATTGGAGGACCTAAATTATGAGGCGCGTTTACAAGCGCTTGATTTATTCTCCCTAGAGAAGAGACACCTGAGAGGGGACATGATAGCGATTTACAAATACCTCAATGGTGATCTCACCATAGAAAAAAAAAACTATTCAGTCGCAAGGAATGTAAGAGGACACGAGGCCATACAATGCGATTTAGAGGAGAAGCGATTTAACCTTAAGGCTACGCAAGGGTTTTTTTAACAGTAAGGTCAATAAGATTGTGGAACTCTCTTCCACAAATGGTGGTACTATGTAACCAATCAAAATACGCTTATTGGGATTTTTTTTTTACCAAAATTATGTAGCAGAATACAAATTGGCCTAAAAGGATGAAAAAAATAGATTTTTTAAATTATTTTTTATTTTCTTTTGCTTTGGGAAGGTTATATAGCAAAAAGTAAAAAATATAGTTTTTTTTTTTTTTCATAATTGTCGCTGTTTTTTTGTTTATAGTGCAAAAAATAAAAATTGCACAGGTGATCAAATACCACCAAAAGAAAGCTTCATTTGTGGGAAAAAAAAGAACATCAATTTTATTTCGGTACATCATCGCACGACCGCGCAATTGTCATTTAAAATAACGCAGTGCCGAATCGCAAAAAATGGCCTGGTCATTAAGGGGGCAAATTCTTCCAGTCCAGAAGTGGTTAATGAATTGCCTATATATAATTTTTGATATTGCTATTTTTTATTGTGTTTAATGGGAACACACAGTTTTAAAAAGCTTGTCATCTTTGATTTTTATTTATATAACACAGTCCCATCTTTTAGGTTAATACTATGTTTAACATATTAATTATGTTTGCACCAAAATTATTTTATTATTTTTACTGTTATTATTTTATTGCTGTTTATTTTTTCTACTATTTATTTGGATTCAGTTTCAAAATACTTTATTAATCCAAAAGGGAAATTATTAAAATACAGTGACATTCAACAAAGACAACACAAAATCACAATAATGAATGGAAGACACAATAACAACAATAGAACTACCAATAACATAAATTAATACCACCTAAAACTAAATCAATACTCTTTTGTAATAAACTATACCATCCTATTAAAATACTATGTAGAATAAATAACACTGATTGACATTTTTATACTGAAAATATAAATCTGACAAAGAATTTCACAAATATGTTGTATAAAAATGTGCAACTTCTATCTTTTGTTTTTTATTTTTTTAAAGGTCCCCTGCTTTTAGAAAACATATAGCTGTATGCATTTTCATTTGTGTGAAAAGTGGTACAGCAGCAATGTCCTGTGAAGCCAAAGCCTCAGAGTAGAAAATCACCATTGTTTATAGTGATAAGCTGCACTTTGAGGTGGGATTCACACCTTTGCTTTTTGCCTGATGCATTTTACATGTAAATCAATGGAACTGTAACAGAATGCAAAATACATTCTTGTAAATTGATGTGTATTGTGAGACTCCTTGATAAACAATGACAAACATATGATTCTGAAGTATTTTAAATATTTTTAGATTTTCTGTCCAATTCAGAATGAATTTCAAAACTGGCTAATCAATTTTCCCATCTTCTGTGTTAACCATAAATTTTATGTGCTGAAAAAAATACAAGGTCTTATTCAAGTGGAAAAGTAAGTGCATTGAAGACACCGTTTTGTGTTTGGCTCTTTCATAAGAACCAACACATGCAGGACAACTTTCATCAAAGGTTTCTCTATTTGTGCAACATATCCATCCAGTTCCCCTCTTTGGTCTGCGTGGTTCAATCAGAAATTTGCCAGCGTGACAGAGACCTAACATTCTATATTTTTGCTTAATCTTTAATACCATAAAAACCTGATACCAGATCTTTTTACCTTTTATTATTCTTATTTAATTGGAGCATACCAGATAATTGAATGTGAGATAGATAGATAGATAGATAGATAGATAGATAGATAGATAGATAGATAGATAGATAGATAGATAGATAGATAGATAGATAGATAGATAGATAGATAGATAGATAGATAGATATAAATATATAAAAATAGATAAAGATATAAAACTGTAATTTTTTATGAAGAATCAACAACAAGTGGGACACAATCATGAAGTGGAACTAAATTTATTGGATATTTCAAACTTTGTTAACAAAAAAAAAACTGAAAAATTGGGCATGCAAAATTATTCAGCCCCTTTACTTTCAGTGCAGCAAACTCTCTCCAGAAGTTCAGCGAGGATCTCTGAATGATCCAATGTTGACCTAAATGACTAATGATGATAAATAGAATCCACCTGTGTGTAATCAAGTCTCCATATAAATGCACCTGCACTGTGATAGTCTCAGAGGTCCGTTTAAAGCGTAGAGAGCATCATGAAGAACAAGGAACACACCAGGCAGGTCCGAGATACTGTTGTGGAGAAGTTTAACCGCTTTACCACCGCCCACAGTAATATTACTGTGGCAGAGTGGCTCGTTATCGTCTGACGACGTAGTACTAGGTCGTCAGACACTCCCCCTTCTGGGCGGCGCTTGCGCGCCGCCGGAGGCTCGCTCCCGCTGTTTTCATTCACAGCGGGAGTCGGGCCAGGGGAGGAGCAGCGGCGATCGGAGTGATTTTCCAGCAAGCTCCCGGCAAGGAAGACTGGAGGTCCCCCCGGACCTTCAGAGCGCATGCGCCGCTCACGTGAGCGGCTGCATGCACTGCAAATATCTCCTAAACCGTGCCGGTTTAGGAGATATTAATTGTACCTACAGGTAAGCCTTATTATAGGCTTACCTGTAGGTAAAAGTGTCAAAAAGCGGTATACTACCGCTTTAAACATCCCAAGGAGCACTGTGCAAGCGATTATATTGAAATGGAAGGAGTATCAGACCACTGCAAATCTACCAAGACCTGGCCGTCCCTCTAAACTTTCAGCTCATACAAGGAGAAGACTGATCAGAGATGCAGCCAAGAGGCCCATGATCACTCTGGATGAACTGCAGAGATCTACAGCTGAGGTGGGAGACTCTGTCCATAGGACAACAATCAGTCGTATACTGCACAAATCTGGCCTTTATGGAAGAGTGGCAAGAAGAAAGCAATTTCTTAAAGATATCCATAAAAAGTGTAGTTTAAAGTTTGCCACAAGCCACCTGGGAGACACACCAAGCATGTAGAAGAAGGTGCTCTGGTCAGATAAAACCAAAATCTAACTTTTTGGCAACAATGCAAAAGGTTATGTTTGGCGTAAAAGCAACACAGCTCATCACCCTGAACACACCATCCCCACTGTCAAACATTGCATGGGTTGTTACTTACATGTGATGGAAATTTAATGGCAATCGCACCTTTAGAAATATAAAAAACATTTAACCACTTGCCGACTGCCTAACATACCTTTACTGCGGCAAGTTGGCTCCCCTGCACGAAATGACGTACCCAACGCAACGCAACAAAGCAGGTCGCCGTTCTGACAGGGAGGAAGACAGAGATCTTGTGTCTCTGCTAAGCAGGAACACCGATATCTGTCTTCCCCCAGCCAGGGCAACCCCCCACAGCAAGCACTCCCAGGGAACACATTTAATCCTTTGATTGCCATCCTTGTTAGTGTTATTTGTACAGTAACAGTGCAGATTTTTTTTAGCACTGATCACTGTAATAATGTCACTGGTCCCCAAAAAAATGGCAGGTGTCCGATAGGTCAGCCGCAATGTTGGAGTCTCACTATAAGTCCCTGACCGCCTCCATTACTAGTAAGGAAAAAAAATTCCATAAAAATATTCTATCGTTTGTAGACGGCTACGCTATAACGTCTGCGCAAACCAATCAATATACGCTTATTGGGATTCTTTTTTTCCAAAAATATGTAGCAAAATACATATTGGCCTAAATTCATGAAAAACATTTTTTTTTTTTTTTATGTAGCACCCTACAAGGTTAGTGGGCCTTGTCTGCTTAACAGCAGGCCCATGATTTTCAGCTGGGCTGTCATGGCTCCCTGGTGTAGCTGTTGAGACTGGGGAGTCTCCCCACTGTACTCAGTGAGAGGGTTCTCATTGGACAGTGGAGGAAACCCAGCCAATGGCACACTCAGGCCTGTATCTACCCCAGAAAGGCAGATTCTGCCGCACAGCATTCTGGGAGTGGATATAGATCTGAGGGGAGCACATGACGCAGCATCTTTGGCGGGAAGCAGAGTCCCAGGAGGGAGAGTACGGCTGTCTCTCCTCCTGTCAGAGGAATCGGCTGTCCCAGGTGGCTTGCCTGAAGGAACAGAGGGCTGAGCTGAGCTGCAGAGAGGATCCGGTGTGCCGAAGACCAGCGGAGCAGAGAGGGGTCGAGTTTCAGGAAAGCATTCCGCGTTCGTGAGTACTGCAAACTGCCCCTGGGGGGTCTGCCTAGCTGAGAGAGGACCGCTCCGGAGACGGTCAAAAGGATCCAGAAGCTAGCTAGCCGGCGCAGGAGCAAAGTAAAGGGGGTGCCAGTGTTGACCCTGAAGAGCAAAGGGGGTGCCAGTGTGTGGACCCTGAAGAGTAGAGGGGGTGCCTAGTGAGAGGACCCTGAAGCGTAGAGGGGGTGCCTAGTGAGAGGACCCTGAAGTGTAGAGGGGGTGCCTAGTGAGAGGACCCTGAAGTGTAGGGGGGGTGCCTAGTGAGAGGACCCTGAAGTGTAGAGGGGGTGCCTAGTGAGAGGACCCTGAAGTGTAGAGGGGGTGCCTAGTGAGAGGACCCTGAAGTACAGAGGGGGCGCCAGCGGTTGGGCCCTGAAGTGTTAAAAGTGTACAGCGTGCAGTGTACAGTGTTGAGAGTTGCAGCAGCAGTTACAGAAGCTATCTCAGTATGGAAGGACTGGACGGAGCAGTGTTCGGGACTTTTGAGCTAACCAGAGTGTCAGAAGTCAAGTTCAAGTACAGTACAACAAGTCAGTGTTTTTCAAGCGCCAACAAGCATTGGTCGACATCTAGCCAGCGTCAAGACAGCACTGAAAGGCATTTTTCTCCAAAGTGTCCCAGTTGTACCTAGTTGAGCCAGAGGAGTATCCCACTCATTCCCTGCTCCCATCCCCAATATCAAATAAACAAAACAAACCAAAGATGCCGGATTGGTCCTTGATTCAAATCTCACACTTGTTTATTCAGCCTAAATGGGCTGAAGGTGTCACCGGTAACCATGGCAGACCCAAATCAGGCCCAATGCCATTTTTTTATATAATATGTTTTATAGCAGAAAATAAACAATAGTGGTTTTTTTTTTTATTTTTTTCAAAATTGTTGCTTTTTTTATTTATAGCGCAAAAAATAAAAAACGCAAAGGTGATTGTATACCATCAAAAGAAAGCTCTATTTGTGGGGAAAAAAAGAACATAGATTTTGTTTGGGTACAGTTTCGCAGGACCGCGCAATTGTCAGGTAAAATAACGCAGTGCCATATCGCAAAAAATTGCATAGTCATTAAGGGGGTAAAACCTTCTGGGGCTGAAGTGGTTAAACATCACGTTTGTAGTAATTAAAACTTCAACCAAAAACAATAATCCACCAATTACGTTGGCCTTGTTGCCATTAGGTAAAGCTTTTCTCCACTACCAAAAAGTTGCATTCACACCTCACTGTTTTTAGACTATTGAGTCTACATGCAGGTTAACACTCATTAACGAGGAGTTCCAGCCACCTTTAAAAAAAAATAAAAGTCAGCAGTTACAAAAAGTGTAGCTGCTGACTTTTAAAAAACAGCTTCGCACCTGTCCCAGGATCCAACGGTGCACTCAGCCCAGCCATCTTCATCCTCTGTCCTCCCTCGGTGGCGCTGGCAACTTCACTATGGGCACCCGGCTGTGACAGCTTGCAGCTTCACAGCTGGGTGCACACTGCGCATGCGTGGGATGGGCGGCACATTGTGAATGGTGGATGCAGTCTTTTGGGACCTGTCAGTGTCCCAGAAGACTGCAGGGGGGAAGGAGGTAGGAGAACCTCCTTCGCACTCGGAACGGAAGTGGGAGCAGGTACCCCCCCGCTCCTCAAAAGTGCCAATTCTGTAAGAGGGGCGGGGGAGGTGTCCTTAAGGTGGAACTTCCCCTTTTGGGTAGAGTTCCGCTTTAAGAAACATTTTCATGTGTTTCCATCAGTGGCGGCTGGTGTTCAAAATTTTTGGGGGCCACAAACAGAAAAATGAGTGACCAGCGTGCCCCCAATCAATGCAGAATGCCACAGCATGCCCCCAATCAATGCAGAGTGCCACAGCGTGCCCCCAATCAATGCAGAGCGCCACAGTGTGTCCCCAATCAATGCAGAGCGCCACAGCATGCTCCCCAATCAATGCAGAATGCCACAGCATGCCCCCAATCAATGCAGAGTGCCACAGCGTGCCCCCCAATCAATGCAGAGTGCCACAGCATGTCCCCATCAATGCAGAATGCCACAGCATGCCCCCATCAATGCAGAATGCCACAGCGTGCCCCTAATCAATGCAGAGTGCCACAGCGTGCCCCCCAATCAATGCAGAATGCCACAGCGTGCCCCCCAATCAATGCAGAGCGCCACAGCGTGCCCCCAATCATTGCAGAGTGCTACAGCATGCCCCCATCAATGCAGAGACCAGCGTGCGTGCCCCCTTGAATGCACTGTGAGCTCCCCCCCCCCCCCCGAGACCAATGCACTTACCTGGCGGCGGCTTCTCTTCAGTCCCGGCGGCGGCTTCTCCTCACTCTGTCCCCCGGCGTGTCTTCTGCAGTCCTCCCACCTCCTCCTCGGCCAATGGCATGGGGTTTGCCTTGCAGCCAATCAGGAAGCGCGTATCGGACGCGCTTCATGATTGGTCAGGAGGAGGATCAGTGTGGCAATAGCGAATTTTCATTCGCTATTGTCACACAATGGGTGGGCTCGGAAGCACTGCTCTGCGCCCCGAGCCCACCCTTTGCATCACCCTATTAGAGCCTCTGGCTCTAATCAGGTGATGTAAAAAAAAAAAACCCCATTAAGCTCCATGCGTCTGGCGCCCTGCATGCAGATTAGTACTCATGCAAAGTACTCATGTACTTTTTCAAGCTTCAGGTGTTTTGCTTCAGGCGACAAAACGCTCATATGTGAACAGTGGCCATTGAAATGAATGGGATTTTGCCTGTTGGGCGTTTTGAGATAAGCGTTATACGAGCTGAAAAACACTCAGGTGTGAACAGGGCCTAAGGCCCCTTTCACACACGCTGTCCGTTTGTCCGTTTTTCATCCATCCGTTGACGGATGAAAAATGGACATCAATGCATCTCTATGTAAAAACGGATGACAACGAAAGACGGATAACAACTGACGAAAAACGGATAACAACTGACGAAAAACGGATGACAACTGACGTAGTGTGAAAGGGGCCTAAATGCTTCCAAGCTCCCATTCATTCCTTTCCTCTGAGGAAATGCTGGATGCCAAACCCTGGAGCTCACTCCTGTTCCATGTAAACCCCTAGTATTAAACAATGGGCCGCACAATAATGGTACTACTTCCTCCAAACAAATATTAGTTTGACAAGATCACACATACTGCACACTTTGACCTAAGGAGTACGCCTGTATCACATTTTACTCATCTATGCTTAGGCTGGCCATACATTATACAATTTTCCTATTCAATTTCCTTTAGATTTCCCTTCAACTATGTTATATGGTTTTGGTAAATCTAAAGGGAAATTGTACAAGAAAAGTGTATAATGTATGGCAAGCCTTAGTTGTAGAGAAAGGGGTGTCCAATGGGAAAGGTGTATATACAGTATACACTGGTTAAGATCATAGACACTTAGGGGTTGATTTACTAAAACTGGAGGGTGCAAAATCTGGTGCAGCTCTGCATAGAAACCAAAGGAGCTTAAAGGAGAAGTTCAGCCAAAAACGAACTAACTCTAAGGCCCCTTTCACACTTATGCGACCTAAAAAGTAGTGCGATTTTACCGGGATTTAACCGCAATTTTGACTGGACTTGAAGCAATGCCTATGTCTATAGACCTCAAATGCATTTAAATCGACCCAAAGTAGTGCAGGGACTACTTTGAAGTTTTTGTGACTTGAAGTTGAACAGATATGAACGGTACTCATTGGAAATCATGGAGTACGACTTGTCATGGGACCTAAAAGTCGCAGGATTTTGCCACGATTTTGACTGGACTTGAAGCAATGCCTATGTCTATGGACCTTAAACGCATCAAAGTTGAACCAAAGTAGTGCAGGGACTACTTTAGGTCCCTTTCACACTTGTGTTTTTTTTGCCGCGTCTTTACCGCGATTTTCACTGGACTTGACGCAATGCCTATGTCTATGGACCTCAAAACGCATCAAAAGTCGGACCAAAGTAGTGCAGGGACTACTTTGAAGTCATTGCAACTTGAAGTCGCACAGATATGAATGGTACTCATTGGAAATCATGAAATACGACTTGTCATGGGACTTAGCAGCCCCAAATCGCAGGACAAGTCACACAAGTGTGAAAGGGGCCTAACCCTGTAAAGCAAAAATCGCTATACATACTTTTTCTGCACCGCTGTCAGCGGTGGCTTCTCTGTGTAGGAAGGTGCAGGAAAGACAGCTGACAACGGAAGAACTATAATAACTATGGGTGACATCGCTTCCCAGACATTTCCCAGCCATTGTCATCTGTCTCCTGCACACAACATCCACCGCTGGAGACCAGACTGGATCTGCTTCAGAAAAGGTATGTATAGCGATTTTTGTTTTACAGAGTTAGATAGATTCATTTTAAAATGTGGCTGCAAGTAGATTAAAGCCACGTACACACGTAGCGATTGTCGGCCGTAAATATTCGGCCGACGACCGATCGGCCGATTGTAGGCTTATTAGTATGATGCTTCCGACAGCCGACAGCGCATTTTCGGCCGAACAGAATCTGTCGTGCAGGCATTAAAATTTTTGTTGCCCAACACCAGAACGGCCGATTGTTCGCCAGTCAGTACAGATTTCGGCCGACAGACAGCCGATTAGCAAGACTGGGCATGCTCAGAAAAGAAAAAAGACAAGGAAAGTTAACCATCACATGACATCACTTCTGCAGTCGGCTGTTGTTGGCCGACAAAATTCGTGTGCAGTCTTTTGCAGTTTTCAACTGCATCGTTTGGCCGACAATCGCTACGTGTGTACGGGGCTTTAGAGTTAGGCCCCTTTCACACATATGGGCCATTCGTCCATTTTTCATCCATCTGTTGACGGATGAAAAACGGACATCAACGCATTCTTATGAAAAAAACGGTTTTCATCCACTTCCGTCATCATCTTTTTTTTAAAACAGATGAAAGCCCTATGGCCCCTTTCACACGGGCTTTCCGATCAGGTCCGCCTGTCAGTTTTTCAGGCGAACCTGATCGGATGCTCCATGCAGCCCTATGGAGCGGTGGATGTCAGCGGAGACATATTCACAGACACCTGCTGCTATCCGATCCGATTCTGTCCGTGAAACCCGGACGGATTGAAACCCTATTTTCTATCCGTCTGGAGGATCGGATAGGATGAAAACGGGCTGCCCCTCAGTCTTTTTCCGATCTCCCATAGAGGAGAGCGGGGATCTGACAGGTCTGTCTCTGCAAAGTAATGCCTAGTACACACGCAACGATTGTTGGCCGTGAATTTTCGGCCAATGTCCGATCGGCCGATTGTCGGCTTGTTAGTATGATGCTTTCGACAACCGACTGTGACTTTTGCGGCCGAACAAAATCTGATTTGCATGCTATAAAATTTTTGTTGGCCGTCAACAGAACGGCCGATTTTCCATCAGTCAGTACAGATTTTGGCAGACAAAAATCAGATGAGCAAGACTGGGCATGCTCAGAGAAGAAAAAGCACACGGAAAGTAAACCAGCACATGACATCACTTCTGAAGTTGGTTGTTGTTGGCCGAGAAAATTTGTGTGCAGTCTAGAGCACATTTCAACCAACACAACAACACTGGACAAAAGACGGCCGATCGGTCGGCCAATAATCGTTGCGTGTGTACGAGGCTTTAGCAGAGACAGAGCTGTCATCTGCCTGCTCATTGGGGATGCCCGCTGAGTAAAACGGAGTCCACCTCGTGGAAAGCCAGTGTGAAAGGACCCTATTTTTCATCCGTTAAAAAAACAGATCGAACGAAAAACAGATGACAACAGATGAAAAACTGACAAAAATGGATGACAACGGATGAAAAACGAATGAAAATGGATGACAACGGATAAAAAACTTATAATAAAGGATGAAAAACTGATTTGATAAAGGATGAAAAATGTATAAAAAAAAAAACTGATGACAAAAAATGAAAAACTGATGTTGACTGAAAAAAACTGATGACAAAAAAAAAGTGACTGAACTGATGAAGTGAAAGGGGCCTTAGGGTCCTTTCACACGGGGCGGGCCATTTTTTGATCCACTTCGTCATCCGGTCCGTATGTCCGTTTATCATCCCATCCGTTTGCGGATGATAAAAGGAGATAATGTATGTCAATGGGATTGCGGATGACACCGCTGACATCCGTTTTGGCGTCCATTGATAACTGATCGGAAAGGACGCAAATCGGATGTCGGACCATCCGCTGACATCCGCAATCCCATTGACATGCATTATGTCCGTTTTTCATCCGCAAAAAAATGGGATGAAAAACTGACATACGGACCGCCTGTGTGAAAGGACCCTTAGTGCTTAAGTTCTACTTTAGGTGAACCAGCTGAAGTTATAAGCTGATTGGCTACCATACACAGCTGCACCAGATTTTGCACTCTTCAGTTTTAGTAAAGCAACTCCTTAGAAACAATTAAGAATCTGGTCAGGCACTATTGGATAGTAAGGATGCCCATCAAAAGGATCGACCAACAGTAAGCTGGAGGAAGAGGCACCGAAATGTGAAATTTCATCAAAGTAAGCACTGCTGCCTTTCAGGAGTTTACGGAGTTCCACTCGTTTTTGTGTTTATTAAAAGTCAGCAGCTGCAAAAAGTGTAGCTGCTGACTTTTAATAAAACCCACACTCCCCTGTCCCATGGTCCAGCGATGCGGCCGGGGGGAGCCTTGAAGCTTGAAGCTTCACAGCCGAGTGCGCAAGTCGCGCTGCGCGTCCCGGGTGGACGGGCAATCTTCTGGGACCTGTGACGTGTCCCAGAAGATTGCAGGGAGGGAGGGGGAGAGGAGAATTTCCCCCCAAAAAAGAAATGACATGCCAAATGTCATGTGGCATGTCAGGGGGTGAGGAGGTCTTAAAGCGGAGTTCCAGCCATTTACTCACCTGTCCAACGGTCCAGCGATGCGGCCGCCGGAAGCCTCGATCCTCTCCCTCGGCGCCGGCATCACTGCTGTGGGCACCCGGCTGTTACAGTTTGCGGCTTCACAGCCGGGTACCCACTGCGCATGCGCGAGTCGCGCTGCGCGCCGTGATTGGCCGGCAATCTTCTGGGACCTCTGACGTGTCCCAGAAGATTGCAGGGAGGGAGGGGGAGAGGAGAACTTCCGCTCAGGGCGCCGCGGCGCTCCGAGCGGAAGTGGGAGCGGGTACCTGTCAAAACTAGGTACCCGCTCCCCCCCCCAAAAAATGACATGCCAAATGTGGCATGTCGGGGGGTCAGGACTCCCTAAAGCGGAAGTTCCACTTTTGGGTGGAACTCCGCTTTAAAGTGGAAGTTTCATTTTTGGGTGGAACTCCGCTTTAAATGACATGACAGATTCCCGACTGCCTTAACAGGCCTCTCAAAGGGGGAAGCACATTAAGAAAAAGAAAAAGCATGGAGTCACCTGACAAATCGCGCTCAATTCAGTGCAATGGAACCACTTCAATCGGAGCAACTCAAGTCACTCAGACTTATGAAAATGTTCCTGCACTACTTGGGGGCGACTTCAGAGTGGCTTGCATTGACTTCTATTAAAGAAGTCGTTTGCAAGTCGCACTGTATGGGGCGGCTTCAGAGTCAGGCGACTTTGAAGCTGCCCCAGTGTGAACCGAGCCTTAAGGTTCATAAAAGACCTCAATCCAGAGATTCAGCCATTCAACCTGGCTGGCTGGGCAAGGTGTTTTGGGGCAGCAAGTGTTAGGCCCCTCTCCTCCTGAACCACACCAGGCCACATTCCTTCACTTTAGTCATGACCATATTTAGTCAGTGACATCACCCAGGATCCCGTTGGCTTGTTTACAAACAGAAGCCTGCAGAGATCTGTCATTTGGTGGTGGTAGTTCAATGCCACTAAATGACAGATTCCTGGCCAGTATATATAGGCAAACAATGTTACTTTATTACTTGACCCCCAGGTCTGTTCTGACACTTCTCACATAAGTGTCAAAAATTTGCTTTTTTGCTAGAAAACGACTTAGAACCCCCAAACATTACATATTTGTAGCACACTCCAAGGTAGGTGCTAGGTAAAAGTATAGTGGGCCTTGTCTGCTTATCAGGATGGCCATGATTTTCAGCTAGGCTGGCATGTGTTCCTAGGTGTGCCTGTTGGGTTGGGGAGTCTCCCCACTGTGTCCCAATGAGGGCTCTCATTGGGCAGTGGAGGAAATCTAATCAATAGCACCAGGGCTTGTATCCATCCTGGAAGGGCAGATTCTGCTGCAGAGCATTCTGGGAAGGGGTATAAGTCTGTGGGTCCCAATGAGGGCTCTCTTTGGGCAGTGGAGGAAACCTGACCAATAGCACACCAGGGCTTGTATCCATCCTGGAAGGGCAGATTCTGCTGCAGAGCATTCTGGGAAGGGGTATAAGTCTGTGGGGAGCACATGACAGGAGGTCTTTGGCGGGAAGCAAAGTCCCAGGAAGGAGGGTACGACTGTCTCTCCTCCTGTCAGGAAGGATCGGGTATCCCAGGCAGCTGGCCTGAGTGGACACAGGGCTGGGCTGAGCTGAGCTGCAGGAAGGATCCAGTGTGCCGAGGACAAGTGGTGCTGTGGGACTCGAGTTCCAGGAAAGCATTCTGAGTCGTGAGTACTGCAAACTGCCCCTGGGGGTCTGCCTAGTCAGAGGGGACCACTCCGGAGAAGGTCAGAGCGATCCAGGAGTAAAGGGGGTGCCAGAGTTTAACCCTGAAGAGTAAAGGGTGTGCCAGCGGTTGGGCCCTGAAATTTACAGTGTTACTGTTGAGAGTTGCAGCAGTATTTACAAGAGGCTATCTCAGTCAGGAAGGACTGGAGGGAGCAGTGTCAAGGACTTTTGAGCAAACCAGAGTGTCAGAAGTCAGCTTTCATTACAGTACAGCAAATCAGTGATTTCAAGCGCCAGCAAGCATTGGTCGGCATTCAGCCAGCGTCAAGTCAGCGATGAAAGGCATTTTTCTGCAAAGTGTCCCATTTTGTACCTAGTTCAGCCAGAAGAGTATCCCACTCATTTCCTTCTCCCATCCTCATATAAAATAAACAAAACAACCAAAGATGCCGGACTGTTCATTGCCTCAGATCTCACACTTGGGTAATCAGCTCAAATATGCTGTTGGTGTTATCAGTGACCATGGCAGACCACATCAGGCCCAATGCCTGGAAATCCTGCTACATATTTATTTAAGCAGAGGCTCTAGAGAATAAAATGGTGGGTGTTGCAATTTTTTTATGTCACAAGGTATTTGTGCCTCCTCATTGGCTTACTGGCTTTGTTTGACAACAGCAGAAGCCAATGGCTACCGCTGCTATGTGAGGAAATGAGGAGAGAGAGACCCGGGAGAGTCGCTGCTCTCATGCACATCACTGGATCGAGATGGGGCTCAGGTAAGTATATGGAGGGGGAGTTTCCCAGTAGGTTTTTTACCTTATTGCATAATGCACGCCTTGCGCACTCCCGGCACATTTACTGGTTTACTGGTGGCTAACGGAAAGCTCCCAATTGATTTTTTGCAATCGGGAGCTTTCTGATCATGTAATTGCCATGACAGCCAATCACAGTGGCCACATGATCATAAACCCCCACCCTCCTGCATCTGAAACCTCTTAAAGGGCTGGGAGATGCCGGTGCAAAGGGGTTAAGTTAAAGTAGAACTAAATGCAAAACATATATATATATATATATATATACTGTATGTATGTATATATATATATATATATATATATATTTTTTTTTTTTTTTCCTCTCTCTGCAGTGGTTTTGCACAACAGTGCAGTCCTGATCCTGCTCTTCCTGGGTCCCCCGCTGGTGCTCTTGGCCCCTCCCTCCTACTGAGTGCCCCCACAGCAAGCAGTTTGCAATAGGGGTACCCGGGTAGGCTCGCTCCCCAGCCGCTGCTTTGTCTGTTCAGTCACATATGAAGTGCTGCTCGGCCCTGTCCCCATTTTCTCTTCATTGGGTCACTGGCAGGGCCGGTGCTACCACTGGGTGAACTAGGCAGCCATCTAGGGCACAGTCACGACTGCTGGTTTCCCCAGGTATGGGACAGGGGCGGACTGGGCCGGGGGGCAGGGTGGCTATTTCCTCCCTGGGCCGCTCTGGTGCCCCAAATAGAGGCCGCTGTAGCGCTACTTCACTGACATGATTAGTGTCCTGTTTTGTTTGTTCCACGCTGGCTGCTACTGCCCACTGCCTGGTTGCTACGACCGAATGGCATCTAGCAACCAGCAACGTCACCTAATGTAGGCCCCAGGATTCAGAGCGGAGGTCGGAGGAGGATATAACTTACTCTAAAAGGTTAGCCTCCCTTGTTTTGTATGATTCAATCTTTGTATCTTAGCAACAATAAATATGTAATTTATTTTACTTTTTGTTCTATTTTCACCATTGGGTTACTCCATAATCAATAGGATTAAAGTCCCATTAAGGAGGGTTCCTCCTTTTATATCTTCTGTTCTTTACAGCAGTGTTGCAGATAGAGCTTTCTTTTGGTAGTATTTAATCACCACTGGGGTTTTAGTTTTTTGCTAAACAAATTTAAAAAGCCCAAAAAGTAAAAGAATAAACAAAAACTTTTTTCTTTGTTTCTGTTGTAACAATTAGCAAATAATAATTTTTTGTTTTCACTAATGTGCGCTGATGAGGCTGCACTGATGGGCACTGATTAGGTTGCAATGCTGAGGCAGCACGGATAGGTGGCATTGATGGGCACTGATGAAGAGCTAATGATGAGGCTGTACTGATAAGGTGGCACTGATAACTGATCGACGCTGAAATGCTGCACTGATGGGAACTGATATTGAGCACTAACTGGCACTGATGGGCGCGGCACTGATGATCAATGCCCTGATTATCAGTGTAAATGCCCCGGTCACCACAGAAAAGATGGTTATCGTTTTCCTTTCCTCAGACGCTGAGGAAAAGAAATGCCGATAACCGACATTTGTTTGCATGTGATCAGCTGTGATTGGACATACCTGATCACATGGTAAAGACCCTACATCATCGGCTCTTTTCCGTGGGCAGTAATGGCTGCGCACCACCGATGGTCACACGCGCCAAGAATGGGAGGATGTCCTATGATGTCCTCCCAGAACAAGAGTGGTCCCGTCTGATTTGATTATACCACAGGCAGGAACCAGTTAAAGAGGATCTTCACCCTAAAAAGAAAAAATTAAAAGTCAGCAGCTATAAATCCTGTAGCTGCTGACTTTTTAATAAAAGAACACTCCCCTGTCCAGGGATCCAGCATCATCCTCACCTGGGCCAGTTCTTCGCTGGTCTTTGGTCCCAAGTTCTGGCATGTTTACTGTGGGAAGCCGGCTGTGACTGTATGCGCAATCCACGCTGCCTTTGGTGACTGGTCTCACAGCCTTTTGGGACCGGTGACGTGTCACAGAAGGCTGTGGTCAATGAGGGGGCCGAATTTCTATTCGGAACACCTAGGCCAGGGGTGCCCAACCAATGGCTCGCAGGCCACATGTGACCCGCAGAGCCCTCTAATGTGGCCTTCAACCTCTTGCTCTGGGAGGGCGTGTCAACAAGCCCAGATCACGGGTTGCTGACCCGCCATCCCAGAGCATCAGTGTTGTGGATGGAGCTGACAGTACAGGAGGCATGTGGCTGTGGAGGGAGCAAACCCCCATAAGGCGATGCGTCCTCTATATTGTCAGTTCCTATCCCAGGTTAAGTGATACCAAATACACTCAGCCTGGGACAGCAACATTTCTAGAGCCAGGGATGCCTGCAGAAAGGGCGATTTCTGGAGATCAGAGAGTGAAGGATCATTAAATTAAGTCAGTTTATGAAATGACAATCGTCATATATATACAGTATAGCAATGGGCATATCTGTTCTGCACTGGTTACTAAGCTGCTTTCAAACTGATCCGCAGGTTCAGTGTGGGTTCACCAGCAGGTTAGCTGCACTGAGCCACAGACTGCTATCATTACCTGTGGGTTTGGTGCACTTTCTGAAAGTGGACCAGAACTGAATGTAGGAGTATTGATGTGCTTTCAGAAAGTGCACCACCACCTGCAAGATATAATAGACGTCTATTGCAAAAAGCTGCAGGTGCACTGTGCTGCACCCATGGTGTGGGTAAACTGCAGTGCATCCTTGTGAAAGCAGCCCTTTTGGGAGCTCAGGACAGTAAGGGCTTTGTGATTTTGGGGGGTGGTAAAACCCCATAGTTTATTGTGGCCCCCCCCAACCAGTTTCCAAATCACTTAAATGGCCCTCGCTCTTTAAAAGGTTGAGCAGCCCTGTCCTAGGCAATCCAAATGGGCATTGGTACTTATCAAAACTAGGAAAAAATTTCAAATTAAAAATCAAAACTTTATAATGTGCCAAATGTGGTAAAGGAGAGAAGGAGGACATAAAGGTCCAAGCATACTGACCAAGCTGCCACCAACAGCTCTTGGTCACAGCTTTGGATTGGGAGCCAGCAGGAGGGTCCCCCTCTGGTGTTACTGCTGTGAGAAGTGGTCATAGGGGTCACATGGTAGTGAAGCAATGCCATCTCCTGGGCATTGTTGCCCTTCTGAAAACCATGAGTGATCATTCTTCAGAAGGTATTTGAAGCATTTAACTCTGGATTGGTGCTTATAATGCCCATTGGATGGAACATGCTGTTGGATTTTTGCTGCAGCAGCGAAGCACAGCATCGTGTATAGCTGCATTGTGGCTTCTGCCAGGTTCTGCGACCTGGTTTTACTGAACCCTAATCCACAAATAGTCACAATCACAAAAATCTCCTGCGCTTAGGAGTGGGCCCTCACAACGTAAGTAAAGTAGGCAATATTTCCATCTTGGCTTGTATGGATAAACCTCGTCTTGCTGCCCTCTTAAGATGGGGGAGTGAGGAACAACTGGAGCCACAAAAAAAAGAGAGGGCGCACAGACCTAGTGCATTATCCTAAAACCATTGCTTTATTAATATAAAAAGTATTAAGTATTATACTCACAAAATGACAACTAAATCAAGCTCATCACATACAGCATCAGGAGGATGCTGTACTATGTGATGAGCTTGATACATTTGTCATTTTGTGAGTATAATACTTACCACTTTTTATATTAATAAAGCAATGGTTTTAGGATAATGCACTAGGTCTGTGCGCCCTCTCTTTCTTTTTTGTGGCTCCAGTTGACCCTTAGTCCAACCAGTGAATGGACCCTAAAGCCCATATAAAGAGCTGCTGGCAGGCAGTGTAAGGCGGGGTTCACACTGGTGTGAGATGGATGTGGGTTTCCCTGCATCCAATTTGCATGTCAGGAGACTGTGACTGGCTCTCAATGAAGCTGGTTCACACAGTTCGGGACGGCTGCGGAGCGGTTTGCAGAAGGGTCCTGTACGTCTTCTGGTCTATTTCAGGTCCGAATTCAGCCAAAAATTCTGACCGAATTTGGACCTCAAACAGTGGACAGGGACGCACCAGACCCCTGCTGCGAGCTGCATACAGTGTGAACCCATCCTTAAGGCGTCAAAGCATTTGTTACCCCAACACTTCATATTCCTGATATGTGCTTGCTGTACTATGTACTTGTATGAGAAAGTATCCTGTTTTCTTTCTGTTGCTTCCTTCATGTGAAAACCCTGGTGATCCACACTAAGCAGGAGAGCACAGCATGGTCAGTTCCCTAGCTGTGCTGCCTCCTCTAGCGATCAGATTTGTCCGGACAAGCTTCACCTGCACAGCTATTCACTAGGAAGCTCTGTGTACTCCTGCTTCTCCTCCCCCCAGCTCTTATGCCTCGTATACACGCATCGATTATTGGCCGGGAATTTTCGGCCAACGTCCGATCGGCCGATTTTCGGCTTGTTAGTATGATGCTTTCGACAACCGACTCCGACTTTTCGGCTGAATAATATCTGGTGTGCAGGCTATAAAATTTTTGTTGGCCGTCAACACAACGGCCGATTTTCTGTCAGTCAGTACAGATTTCGGCAGACAAAAATCTGATGAGCAAGACTGGGCATGCTCAGAGAAGAAAAAGCACACGGAAAGTAAACCAACACATGACATCACTTCAGAAGTAGATTTTTGTTGGCCGAGAAAATTTGTGTGCAGTCTAGGCATATTCCAACCAACAAAACACCACTCTGGACAAAAGTCGACCGATCGGTCGGCCGATAATCGTTGCGTGTGTACGAGGCATTAGGCTCCTTTCACACGGTCCACCTTCGTTGCTCTGTGTGCGGAGAGGGAGGTGTCAGAGCCCCGCTGCTCTCTATGGGGAATCGGATGAGAACGGACCGCCTGTCCGCGCTCATCCGATCCCATCCGATCCCCTGGACGGATGGAAAATAGGGTTTCCATCCGTTTGGATTTCACAGACAGGATCAGATGCGGATGGCAGCGGGTGTCAGCAGACATGTCTCCGCTGACATCCGCTCCTCCATAGGGATGCATGGAGGATCCGATCAGATCCGCCTAAAAAACTGACTGATCTGATCGGATCGTTCGTGTGAAAAGACCCTTATGCAGCTGAGAACAGAGGGAATGTGATCACTTCTAAAAAATAGAAAAAATATTATATATATATATTTTATATGTATACAAGAATGTTTGGCCTTTGATTTCTATTTTAGGCCCCTTTCACACGATCGGGTCCACCTGTCTGTTTTTCAGGCGGACCCGATCCAGCCATCCAAAAAATGCCTCATGTGCGACTTTTGTGTGGGTGCAGTGCGAATTTAGCCATACAAAGTGTATGGCTGAATTCGCACTGCACATCCGATCGCATGTAATGAAGGAGCAGTGCGCTCCGATATTACATGCGATCGCTGCACACGCGGAAGTGGGAGTCCCGGTTCACACTTGTGCAATGCGGGAAGGCTGCGAATTTGCAGCCTGTTCCCGCATCGCAAACGCACATCTGGCAGTTCACACTGCCATATGCGATACGCAGGGGGTGTCAATTAAATGTTAACGACACCCCCAGTTTGATCGCATATCGCAGTGCGATCTGACAGTTTGCACAGGATTGGATCGCACAAGCGTGAACCACTGTGCGATCCGATCCTGATGCGGCTGGAAAAAAGGGTCATGTGCGACTTTTGTGCGGGTGCAGTGCGAATTTCAGCCATACAAAGTGTATGGCTGAACTCCCATCCGCACATCCGATCGCATGTAATGAAGGAGCAGTGCACTCCGAATTACATGCGATCGCCGCACTCGCAAAAGTGTAAACCGGCCCTGAACCGGCACTTATAGTGTGTATGGCCCATTAGGAGAAAGTGTGTTGTTGCCCATGGCAACCAGCCAGCATCATCTTTTCCATGACACCTGCCTCCTGATTGGACAGGGCTGACTCTCCTGTGTGTTGCGTTTACTAATCAGACAGCTGTGATGAACCCATAGACTTCCTATAGACAGGTGAGTGTCCGCTCCAGGAACAGTTCATCTATAGATTTGCGATGTAAAGTTGATGACGGGATGCTGCAGAGGCGGCCGGGACAGGCTGAGCCCCAGGAGGAGGACATAGGACACGTGATGCTTCGTGGAGTCCCTAACCTGCTCTACCTGCCTCCCCAGCCCCGCCCCTCCTTCATCCTCCGTGCAGGTCAGCTGGTACGCTGACAGCCACTTACAGCGCGGAGAGGAAGGAGAGAGAACGGCGGAGCGGTGAACTTTGCACATCCCTGATCACAGCCCCGCCCCCTCCCTATCCCCTACCTGTCCGACCAGCCGGGGAGGTGCGCTGCCTGCTGGAGGCATCACTGGCCTGGGGAGGGGTGGGGGGACCCCAACACCTGTGACTGTGATTGTCCTGATCAGAGTCACTGAACTGTATGATGGCAGATTAAAGTGCAGGATACCCATGATGTGACCTGACCGTATGTGATCTGTCTTCTCCCCCCATCCCTCCATAGCGATCGCTGTGGATTGCGGTGTCTCTATGAACTTTCTATGGGATGTTCTGATAAAAAAGGAAAAAAAAAAAAAGTTTGTGTGAAAGTTTACAGAAGATGATGTTGCTTTTTTTTCGCCCTCCCCTCCCCCCCCCTTCCTTCTTTCCCCGCCCCCCTGCCTCTCCTTCCCCTTCCTTGTTAAAGTTCTCCACCAACCAGCATTGAGCAGCAACAGCAGCAGCACCAGGAGCAGCACTTTGCCTGCAGGACCTGATGCTCATCCATATTAAAGTGGCTGAGCTCAGGAATCCGGCCAGATCATCTCCTCCGAGAGTAAAGTTTATTTATAACCCGTGGATGCTACTCCGCTCCCACTGACACCAGTACAGGACTGTGATCAACTTCACCACCACCATCATCATCATCATCAACCAGCAAACTTTCCTCCCCGACTTGTCATCCGTGCTATGCCGATCTTCCATTGCCGATCGCTGTAGATGGCAGCCAGCCTGTGACATGAGGACCTTCCTCGGAGGGTAAGTGTGTGTCTGGGGGGCAGACATGGTTTAGAGGTCATTGCTGGAGATAGGGAAGTGGATGTATGATGGCAGATCTCCCCTCCCTGTATGTGAGTGAGTGTATCCTCCATGTATCTGCTCTGGGGGAAGGGGGGTGGTGTTGGCCTTGACAAACTTTCCACCCCCGTGGGGGGAGAGGAGAACTTTTTCGATCTACCATTAGGACGTGTGCTGAGCATCTGCTGTGTGCTGATCACACGTAGCACCACTTGGCCACCATCGTCATCAGGAGTACAGGAAGGAGGCTGCCATCAGACAACATGGGGGGGGGGGGGGGGGGTGACAGAGAAAGAAAAGAAAGGTGTCACCTCATCCTCCTCCATCGCCCTCCCCACAATCTTTACTTTACTTCTAAAAAAAAAACTAGGAGGACCAACCTAATCTAACCGATCCATCTGTATCCCATCGGGCAGGCCGATACACTAGATCTAAATGAGATTATAAAGTGTGGAATGAGCCTGATGGTGGCCACATCCAATTATAAATGTGATGGGTCGGATTCTAAGGTGGCCTACTCAAATTCTGCTTCCCCGTGTGTGGCATATGGATTGCTTTGTCGAGCGAATGATGGATTATCCAAAGCAGGAGGGATCGATCGGAAAAAAATATTATTATTATACGGGATTTATATAGCGCCAACAGTTTGCGCAGCGCTTTACAATATGAGGGAAGACAAAACAGGAGGAACTAGAGGGCCCTGCTCGTTAGAGCTTACAATCTTTGATATCATTTATCGAAGTGTTAATGGTCACCATCATTTCTCAGCCCATCAAACACGTCTTTCACCCCCTGGATGTGTGTAGACTGAAGTTACTTTCTTTATGAAACTTTTTTCCCCCTGTGGCCGTCCTCCCCCTGAGTAGATAACTGGCGAGGACTCGTCTCTCAGGAGACTGCCACCTTCATGGTTGCTAAGAGGCAGGACAGACGTCTCTCTCCCATGTCTCTGGGAGGAGGATGGGGATGGAGGGGCTTATGTTGGCACTGATGATGCTTCACCTTACAATTTACTTTAAATCAGGGGTCTCCAAACTTTCTAAACAAAGGGTCAGTTTGCTGTCCTTCAGACTTTAGGGGGGGGGAGGGGGGTGGACTTTGGCCAGTGGTAACATTTTCCTGGCATCAGTGGCAGCAAACCGTGCCGCATCCTTGATATTAGGGGAAGGAGTCGTGACCCATTTCTGGTGTTAATGGTAGAAGTAGCACCCCAAGGGCCGGATAAGGACAAACGCAGTTTTGAGACCCCTGCTTTAGATCTATGAAACGATCCAGTCAATCTGTATACAATCAGACCGGCCCCTGCACTACATTCCTGTAGGTAGGTCTAACAACGGCCATACAAACTTTAATGAACCATCAATCTCTCTTGATAGCCATAATCGATCTATAGTTGACAGCCAGTTTAACTATGACACACACAGGAAAGTGAATTTTGATTGATATTTAAGGAAGATCTGATCGTAACTTATCAATCACATCTCTCTTTTTTTTACCATATGTTTTCAAAATTTGATCAAATTCACAAACAAAATATCTTGGTACCACCAGTTGATGCAACACAATCAATAATAAATGTCCACACTGGCTAATCAATTCTGTTTAAATCCGATTGAAAGGGAATTTGCATGTATTTGATTGTTTGTTCATCTGATCAGATACTAAAATTGAAATGTGTAGGCCCACCATAACAGATGGTACAGTCAGATTGTATTGTGTATGGTGAGTCTAAAGCTGGCTGATCATCTGTGCGACAACTAGTTGGCCGTAGGCTTTCAAAACTTTTCTGAAACCCTCTGAAGGCCAGGGATCTGCCAGCACTAGATCTAGGTATGTTTGTAGCACTGCACACGTTTTAACCCATCCTTAATGGAGTTTGCCAATGTTTATTAAGTGCAACATGTCGTATGTGCCTGTGTAAGGCATCCCTTGATGAGTTATAAAAGGAGGAGGAGAAAAGAGAGCATTTCTCCTGTCTCAGCAGATCTGTCCTCCCCTGCTCCTTACTGGTTAGGAGATAGAAGGAGCCCAGATCCGGATGAGCAGTTCACATTCCATTACGAAATTCTACACGGCTTAAGAGCCAGCACAGCAGCACCAACATACTACTCTGCACTAAGTTAGGGGAGGGAAGTGTATCTGATGGAGGGTCCTCACTCTCTTCTCACTGCTTAACCCTTCAATTGTTCAGCCTCGTCAATGCTGGCTTCCTGGATCTCCATGTTGGTTGGCATGTCACATGCTCTACAGTAGGATGGAAGGATGTGAAAACAGACACTTCTTTTTATCTTACGGATCTGCATCGCTCGCTCCTTTCAGTAGACTTTCTATAAAAAGTTTGGAGTTCATGTGATACGATTTATTGGGTAAACATTCGTATGACTTTGATCCCTTTTGCTTTTATATGGTACTGATCCCCTTTGTAAGGCTTTAAACCGTGTACTGTACTGTATAAAGCCTGACCAAAGGATCTCTAAAGTCTAAGAAGGGATCAGTACCGTATAAAGACTCACATGTGGATCTATAAAGCCTGACATAGGGATCTTTAAAGCCTGAGAAGGGATCATTTGTGTAGAAAGAATGACATGGGGATCTATAAAGCCTGATATAGGGATCGTTAAAGCCTGAGAAGGGATCATTTGTGTAGAAAGACTGACATATGGATCTTTAAAGCCTGAGAAGGGATCATTTGTGTAGAAAGAATGACATGGGGATCTATAAAGCCTGACATAGGGATCTTTAAAGCCTAAGAAGGGATCATTTGTGTAGAAAGAATGACATGGGGATCTATAAAGCCTGACATAGGGATCTTTAAAGCCTGAGAAGGGATAATTTGTGTAGAAAGACTCACATGGGGATCTATAAAGCCTGATATAGGGATCTTTAAAGCCTGAGAAGGGATCATTTGTGTAGAAAGACTGACATAGGGATCTATAAAGCCTGACATATGGATCTTAAAAGCCTGAGAAGGGATCAGTAGTGTAAAAGGACTGACATAGGGATCTATAAAGCCCGAGTAGGATCAGTAGTCTATAGCAGGGGTCTACAAACTATGGTCCTCCAGTTGTTCAGGAACTACAATTCCCATCATGCCTAGTCATGTGTGTGAATGTCAGAGTTTTACAATACCTCATGGGATGTGTCGTTCCGCAACAGCTGGAGGGCCGTAGTTTGAGGATCCCTGGTCTATAGGGACTGACCTAGGGATCTATAAAGCCTGACGTAGGGTTAAATACTGTATTAGGCCTGATGAAGGGATCGGTACTGTATAAATCCTGACCAAAGGGTTTAGGGAGCCTGAGGAAGATATTAGTACTGTATAAAGCCTGAGCAAGGAATCTAATTTATCCTGGAAGCTTGCATCTCTAACCCCCTGCCACCAGGAGGAGCCACCACTTTAAGTGAGCCATGTTGCCTTTAGGAGGGGCTCTAATTCTTTCTTTCACTGTGATTGGTCGCACAGTTATCACGTAATTAGGAGCCAGTCCTTGGCTCTCGATTGTCACATATTGATTGTGAGCTGTTTGTGAAAGCTCAGTCACAATTCTAGAGGCACTGATGGAGCTGGGCCCCAGAATAAAAATGGAGTTCATATATGGACAACTGGGTGTTAAGGCCTATACCTATGCTGTTGTTTATTTGCATTACACGGTTATAAAGGAGTAGTAAGTAAGGGGTATTACTTAAACTCTAGACTTCCTCCATTAAACGATGGCTAACGGGGTACAACACTTTATTACTGCTATGATGGAATAGACTTTCTAGCAAGCCATCTTAAATTCCCATTGTGTATTCATATAGGCTGTTTGCTTGTCTTTTACTCATTTGCATCATAAGATTTGTTTCCAATTTCAGACATCTCAGGCTACGTTCACATCTTGGGGTTGCTATTTACAGGCGTTTTTAGGTTGACTAGTAACCAATAGAAAAAAATAAAAAACGCCTGTAATCTGCCCAAAAAGAAGCTCATGTACTTTTTTGAGCATTGGGCGATTTGCTTTAAACGTCAAAACGCTCAGATGTGAACAGGGGCCATTGAAATGAATAGGATTTGTCTTGTTGGGCGTTTTTTGAGCTGATCCTAGAGCAGAAAAACGCCCCAAAACGCCTACATGTGAACTTAGCCTCAGAGATTCTGAGTTACCGGTAGTTTGGTGGTTGTTTGAAATAATTATGTTTTTCTACTGTTCACAAGCCTATCATCCATTAAGTTTCCAGGAGCTCTGAGCTTCATCACTGACACACCTTGGCCAGAGAAGGAGTTTCCATGAGCTGAATGTCCTCTCCCTGCTGTATTCCTGTACTGATGTTCTCAAGTGCTGTTTGTTTCATCAGTGTGGATTACATTGTAGTGGTGCAGCTTTCTATCTTTACTTGTGTCAGATGGTCTGAAGTTTGTGCTTAACCCTTCTATTGCTACATGGATGCTTAAAGAGCAGATCAACGTAAAGCAGTTACTTCTTGGTGTATCTGCATGGATGGACATGTAGTCTTTCTCCAAAGAAATAGAACTAAGGGAAAAACTCACTTTGTTAGGTAGTTTCTAAAAGTCCATCATGGGTACCTTTCTGTTGAATAATCTTCAGCTTTGTGTCCTGTGGATTTGTTTGTATTCCTTGTTTTTTCTCTTTTCTCTCTGGGTAAAGATCTATGATGTAGGGAAAGACTATTTTTTTGTGGTTTCTTTAAAGTGGTACCTCTCTGTTGGATAGTCTTCAGCTTTATGTGTCTTATGGATCATTGTTTTTGCTGAATGAGTATTATTATATATATTTTTTTAGATATTTGTTTTACTTGTTTCTCCTCTTTTCTCCCAGGAAATATAATAATGATGTAGGGAAAGACTGGTATTTTGTTCAGTGTTTGATAAGTCCATCAGTGGTACTTGAATAATCTTTAGCTTTATGTGTCTTATGGATCATTGTTTTTTCTGAATGTTACAGTATTATTATTATTTATATATTTTTTATATATTTGTTTTACTTGTTTCTCCTCTTTTCTCCCAGGAAATATGATTATGATGTAGGGAGACTGGTATTTTGTTGAGTGTTCTTGATAAGTCCATCAGTGGTACTTGAATAATCTTTAGCTTTATGTGTCTTATGGATCAGTGCCTTTGCTGAATGAGATACATTGCGGTAGCATTTTGGTTTTCTTGTTTTTCCTCTTTTCTCCTAGAAAGGAGAACTACACTGAATATAATTCTAAACACAACACTTTTTTTGTTTGTTTTTGCCCCCCATTTTTCATGAGCTTAACTCAAAGATCTAAGACTTTTTTCCTATGTACACAAAAGGCCTATTTCTCTCAAATAGTGTTCACAAATCTGTCTAAAGGCCCGTACACACGTACCGATTGTCGGCCGAAAATGTTCGGCCGATTTTCGGCTTGTTAGTATGATGCTTCCGACAGCGGACAGCGCACTTTCGGCCGAAAAGAATCTGTCGTGCAAGCATTAAAATTTTTGTTGGCCAACACCAGAACGGCCGATTGTTCGCCAGTCAGTACAGAATTCGGCCGACAGACAGCAGATTTGCAAGACTGGGCATGCTCAGAAAAGAAAAAACACACGGAAAGTTAACCATCACATGACATCACTTCTGCAGTCGGCTGTTGTTGGCCGACAAAATTCGTGTGCAGTCTTTTGCAGTTTTCAACAGACAAGACAGCCCTTGGACAAAAGACGTCCGCATTCCGTTGCGGACCATGCTCTGCTCAGCGGGGACCGATCCGCCGATCCCCGCTGAACCGGCGGATGACAGCTCCGTCTCCGCACTGTGTGTGGAGAGGGAGGTGTCAGAGCCCCGCTGTTCTCTATGGGGGATTGGATGAGAGTGTCCGCTCTCATCCGATCCCCTGGACGGATGGAAAATAGGGTTTCCATCCGTCCAGATTTCATGGACAGGATCGGATGAGGATGGCAGCGAGTGTCAGCGGACATGTCTCTGCTGACATCCGCTGCCCCATAGGGATGCATTGGGAATCCGATCTTATCCCCCTAAAAAACTGACAGGCGGATCTGATCGGACCGCCCGTGTGAAAGGACCCTAAGTGCCGATTCACACTAGTACGACTTGTCAGGCGACTTGTCAGCCTGACAAGTCGCGGACCGTCGCGGTCCATTGTGTAGTACAGGAACGGTTGTAATAGGAGCGACACAAGTCGCTCCGACTTAGAAAAAGGGCCCTGTACTACTTCGGGGCGACCTGGAGCGACTTGCATAGACATTCATTTTATGAAGTCCGTGCAAGTCGCGCCGAAGTCGCGGTGCACGTGACTTCACAGGTCGCCCCAGAAGTCATGCCGCTGCAGTGTGAACCGGCACTTAATCTGTGTTAGTGAGCACTTCTCCTTTGCCGAGATAATCCATCCACCTCACAGGTGTGGCATATCAAAATGCTTGTTAGACAGCATGATTATTGCACAGGTGTGCCAGATAATAAAGGCCACTCTAAAATGTGCAGTTTTATCGCACAGCACAATGCCACAGATGTTGCAAGTTTTGAGGGAGAGTGTAATTGGCATGCTGACTGCAGGAATGTCCACCAGAGCTGTTGCCCGTGAATTTAATGTTCATTTCTCTACCATAAGCCGTCTCCAAAGGCGTTTCAGAGAATTTGGCAGTACATCCAACCGGCCTCACAATCGCAGACCACGTGTAACCACACCAGCCCATGACCTCCACATCCAGCATCTTCACCTCCAAGATCGTCTGGGACCAGCCACCCGGACAGCTGCTGCAGCAATTGGTTTGCATAACCAAAGAATTTCTGCACAAACTGTCAGAAATCGTCTCAGGGAAGCTCATCTGCATGCTCATCATTCCTCATCGGGGTCTCTACCTGACTGCAGTTCGTCGTAACCGACTTGAGTGGGCAAATACTCACATTCGAAGGCGTCTGGCACTTTGGAGAGGTGTCCTCTTCAAGGATGAATCCCGGTTTTCTTAGATCTTTAAGTTTAGCTAATGAAAAATGGGGGCAAAAAGAAGTGTTGCGTTTTATAATTTTGTTCAGTATATAAAGAAGAGAGAGACAAATTTTTTTTTTTTTTTTTTAGTGGTTTAAGTCCGTCTGTGGTACCTTTCTGTTGGATAATCTTCAGCTTTATGTGTCTTATGGGTCACCTTCTTGTTTCTCCTCTTTTCTCCCAGGAAATTCAATTATGATGTAGACTTGTAGAGCAAGATTTGTATTTTTTTTTCAGTTGCCTTGATAAGTCTATCATTGGTACTTTGATTATCTTCAGCTTTATGTGTCTTATGGATCAGTGCCTTTTCTGAAGAAGATGCAGTGTTATAGCTTTTTGACTTTCTTTTATTCTCTTGTTTCTCCTCTTTTCTCCCAGGAAGTAGAACTAATGATGCAGGGAAAGACTCATTTTTTAGTGGTTTCTTTAATTCAATCATGGGTACCTTTCTGTTGGATAATCTTCAGCTTTATGGGTCACCATCTTGTTTCTCCTCTTTTCTCCCAGGAAATTGAATTATGATGTAGACTTGTAGAGAAAGATTTGTATTTTTTTCAGTGGCTTTGATAAGTCTATCATTGGTACTTTCATTATCTTCAGCTTTATGTGTCTTATGGATCAGTGCCTTTTTCTGAAGAAGATACAGTGTTATAGCTTTTTGACTTTCTTTTATTTTCTTGTTTTTTCCTCTTTTCTCCCAGGAAGTAGAACTAATGATGCAGCGAAAGACAAATTTTTTAGTGGTTTCTTTAATTCAATCATGGGTACCTTTTCTGTTGGATAATCTTCAATTTTATTAAGGATCGCCGTCTTTGCTGAATAAGTTACAGTGCTTTAGCTTTTTAGATTCCTATGTTTACTTTGTGTTGTAGACTTGCTGTTTGTAATGAGGATGCTTCCATTTTCTCTTGAGTAACCTGCTTGTGGTGTTCTGTTTTTGTAATATGTCACTTCTCTACTAAAATCGGTAGATGGTGACCATGTCTTGTGAGATTAGTTACAGCAGGGCACTATCTATCCATAAAAAGTTCTCTAAGGCTTAATTCACACCTAAGTGTATCGCTTTCGGGTTTTTTTTTTTTTTTTGGGGGGGGGGGGGGTTCAGGCGTTTTTTGCAGGTGTTTGGAGGCAGGCATTGATATCTAACTAAAACTTCTGTAATCTGCCAAAAAAGAAGGTACTTTTTTGAACTTCAGGCGACAAAACGCTCATATGTGAACAGGGGCCATTGAAATGAATGGGATTTTCCTTGTTGGGCGTTTTGAGACTTGAGAGATGAGCGTTTTACAAGCTGAAAAACGCTCAGGTGTGAACAGGGCCTAGCGGGTTATGGTAGAAGTGATGTTGGTTTTCTTCTCACAATGACAAATTAGAAAAATGCTATGTGTTAAAAAGAGCAGTGGCGTGTTTCCATGCTGAAGAAAAGCAAATAAAGTCCTTTTAGATGGTGGTATTCATTATCCCTTTTAAAAGAAGGTGGTGCTTTGAAGGTCATAGGATAAGTGTTGCTAAGCAGCTAGACAGAAGTGAGCTAAAATTAACCCTCATATCTTAGTAAAAGGCGAGATGCAAGTTTTTCCTTGCTTTTACAGAAAAAGTTTAATTAAAAAATAAAGAAACTCGTTTGACTTGTGTCCACTTGTTAAGGGCTTCAGTGCTAGTAACTAAACACATGATGTTTTGTCAGATGACACAAGTGGTCTGGGTAAACATTTGGAGCTTAAAGTATATCTATCACCAACCCAGTAAGTTCAAACTGAGCCTTTAAAAATGCATAGGCAGAGGTTACCATTAGTAAAAGCTGTGTTAATTCTATCAAGAAATGCAGGTAGCTGACATTTTAATGCAAGCATGATTTTTTTTTTTTTTTTTTTTGTGTCCTAAAAAAAAAAAAAAAAAAAAAAAAAAAAAGAAGCAAACTTTGAATTGCTACTTTTAATACCAAAATGTTTTTTTTTTTTTTTTTTTTTTTTTTTTTTTTTTAATGTGACAGACCTCCTTAGTGACCAATGGGGTGGGGGTGGGGGGGGATGCAAGCCTGACTTTCTGCTGGAAAAGGCGAGATTTTTTTGTAAAGTAAGCTACCTACATTTCCAGCACTACTTATCTTTGTGGCATGCTGTTGTTGCCGAACCTTTGCATCTGCATTTTTATCTTATGCATTGCATGCTCTGTTTCAGTTGCGGAGGTCTATGAAATATTTACTTCATGCATTTCCTGCACCAACAGGTTACTTCTCCCAGTGTTTCAGACAGGAGGCCCTTTGATCTTTATAAATACCTTTTTTATAAGTGATCACGTTCCCTCTATTCTTAGCTGCATAAGAGCTGGGGGTAGGAGAAGCAGCAGCAGCACACTGAGCTTCCCAGTGAATGTCTATAGGGGGGGGGTTGTCAGGACTGATCATTATAGGAGTGCAGGCTGAATTCCCAGCATAGCTAGAGAACTGGCCACGTTGTGCTCTCCTGCTTAGTGTGGTCAGTTTTTAATAGGTAAGCAGGACGACTGGTAGGAATACCACCAGGGATTTCACACAAAGGAAGCAATACAAAAAAAGAAGGATGCTTTCTCATACAAGTACATGGTACAACAGGCACATATCAGGAAAATGAAGTGTTGGGGTAACAAACGCTTTAAGCTTGCTGAATCTGCCAGAATTTAAGTAAGGGCTCTTTCACACGGTCCACCTCCGTAGGCGGATCCGTGCTGCTCAGCGGGGATCGATCCGCGATCCCCGCTGAGCCGGCGGATGACAGCTCCGTCTCCCCTTGCATGGCGGTGAGGGAGGTGTCACAGCCCCCGCTGCTCTCTATGGGGAATCGGATGAGAGCGGACCGCCTGTCCGCTCTCATCCCATCCGATCCCCAGGACGAATGGAAAATAGGGTTTCCATCTGTCCGGATTTCACGGATCGGATGCGGATGGCAGCGGGTGTCAGCGGACATGTCACTGCTGACATCCGCTGCTCCATAGGGCTGAATGGGGCATCCGATCAGATTCGCCTAAAAAACTGATGTAAATGGATGATCATCCTTTTACATTAGTTTACATCCGCATCTGTCATCATCAGTTTTTTTTAACTGATCAAAGCTCTATTCTTCTGTTAAAAAAACGAATCGGACGACAAACGGCAAACTGACAAATGGTCAGTTTTTCATCCGTTTTTGCATTGGTAGTGGATGAAAAACGGATGATCACAGATGAATACTTCATTCATTTTGACATGACTGAACTGATGAAATGAACGGCCATGTGTGATAGGGGCCTTATGGGTGGCTTTGTCGGCACCACCCCGTTTGCAGAGCTTCAGTTGGAAAATGAAAGGAGCAGAGTGGAAACTTGTCAGCTAAACAGTGACTGCATCCTATCAGATTCCTCCATCATCCATGCTGTTTAGCGGGGATGAAGGAATCTATTCAATTTCTCTTGTTCAACCCGGAGCTGAATAAGCGAAATCAATGGCTGTATGGCTAGCCTTCGAGCCAAAACCATTTTAGTTTTGGAAAGAGCAGGGAAGGATTACAGCTCCTTTACACTACTGCAGTGCATTAGTATATGCATGTTACTCCATAAGTTGATGTGCGTTACTCTAAGGAAGTCCATTCATTTCGGTGGGCTGCCTAATGCCCCAAATAAGGTGCTATTTCTGACAGTATGGTGTGGTGCAATACATGTCTGTCAGCAATGTCATTGGGGCCATTTCAGAATGAATGGCATCGTATGAATGCATGTAACGTGCAACAATGCAGTAGCGTGAATGGGTCCTCAGAGTCTGTCTGTTTTTTTTAGTGCAGTCCATATGTCCTTACTGGGGAGATTTTCTGTTCTGTCAGGATTTTATTTGATTTCAGGTACTTGTATAGTTATGTCAATTTACGCAGTGCTTTACATATACTTTGTACGTTCACATCCATCCCTACCCTTAGGGAGCTTACAATCTAAGGTCCCTAACTCACATTCCTACATCTAATATGGCCAATTAACCTACCAGCATGTCTTTGGAGTGTGGGAGGAAACTGAAGTACCCGGAGGAAACCCACGCAGGCACAGGGAGAACATGCAAACTCCAGGCAGGTAGTGTTGTGGTTGGGATTCGAACCAGCGGCCCTTTTTTTACTGGTAGGCAAAAGTGCTAACCACTACACCACTGTGCTGCCCCAATAAGAAGTAAAGAAATATCTATAGATTGGAGACCTAGACAAAAATACATTTTTAATAGTGAGGACTGATTAGAAGCTCTGACGATTATGTTATTTCTGTCTATGTCTTCACTTCATAGTGGCAACCCCACCACTGATTGCTTGTGTAGACATCGCAGGGACATTAAGTCCCTGTTCACACTAAGGCGGGCCTCACAGGTCGCCTTCCATAGGGAAGCTGCGGACCCGTTCTAATAGGAGCGACACAAGTCGCTCCGACTTAGAAAAAGGGTCCGGAGCTTCTTTGGGGCGACCCGGAGGCAACCGCCATAGACTTCAATGTTATGAAGTCCGTGGCGGCCGCTCCGAGGTCGCGGCGCGCTGCTCGCACCGCGACCTCGGAGGTCGCCCCCCCCAAGTCGGATCGCGGCAATGTGAACGGGGCCTAAGTGAGGAAAAATCTCTTCAATAGGGTCACAGAACTATCTAATGAGAAATATAAATGAACTAATGGATGTTTTTATTCTCTGTTCTGTACTAGAAGAAACAGGTGTAATCTGAGGAGTTTTCAGCATTTTATTAAATGTACTCCATGTGAATCAAACAGGTTGCTTGTTACATTGTTTGTACATGTAGAGAGAATTTTCCACCTTTTAGGCCTCATGGGCCCAAGGCATCTGTTTAGCCCCTCTGAACACCTTTTTCTCCTGGCAGAGGAAAAGCTGCTTAAAAACGCAGTAAGAGCCACATATTGCATACGCATTTGGGCCTGTCAAGCGTCTGAGCCTTAATGGATTTCATTGGTCAGAATATAAATTTATTTTTGCCATTGGAATGTATTACTGCTCGTACGCTCATAAACACATCTAGTGTTTAGATGCCTTTAGGCACATGTATGCCTCGTTTCCACTGAGTGGTTCGGTACGGTATGCAATTTTCACTGTTTCTGTTGTCAAAAGTTGTAAATGGTACCCTAATTCTGAACCGTACCGTTCCACTTTTTTGGTACCCTTTCGTTGGGGTACAAAGCACATTAGTACCGTACCAACAGGGTGGAGAAATACCATTGAGGTACTGTTGGCAGTAGAAACGCAAGCCTGATCAAGGTGTACCGTGCCGAACCGTACTGAGCTGTACCGAACCGTACCGCTCAGCGGAAACGAGACATTAGTGTTTTTTCTGCTCTTCAGCTCCTCTTCTGAATGATTTTTTTTTTTTTTTTGGGGGGGGGGGGGGTTTGCAGCCTGTAATCGCTTCTCATCGAATACGCCTGTAAACTCCTATGTGTGCATGGACACGTAGGTTAGGCTCCATGTACACGGGACGCTGGAAATGGCCGTTTAGGAGCAGTTGGGCGTTTTTTTTTCAGAAGCCCTACATTTTATCTTATCTGTCCATGTACACCAGGTCGTTTACAGTCATTTGCAGGCAGTTGCGTTCAGGGACTGTTTTTAGAACGGTGACCCGCGTTTAGCGTTCGCATTTTTTTCATTTTAAAGGGGAATAATTTTTTTGACCTCTAGGAACGCTTCTAAACGCAAACGCCCGCATACGCTGCTAAACGCCCGCTAAACGCGGGTACAAACGCGACCGAACGGACGTTTCAAACGTCCTAAAAATTCCAGCATTCAAAGGGACTTTTAACAACGTCCCGTGTACATGGAGCCTTAACATAGAAGTGCACTTACAGGCTGAAAAAAAAGCCAAACTCCTGTAAAGGCAACATTTTTATACCCAGTATGCATGAGCCCTTAATCTGCACAGAAAAAAATAGCCTTTTATTCATTGGCTAGAAAGTCATCGATCTGGAACAAGTATGCACCCTGTAAAGTTTGAGGGACTTAAATATTTTTTTACAGTTCTAATCGACATGCCTAGGCTTAAAAGAGAAGTGCGGCTAAAGTGTGCTGTCGGCTGACATCATTTAGCTGGTCCAGGCACCGGAGAGATCCCGACTTTATTGTAGGGATCCACCTACAGACCTGACTAGCAGCTGGCTCAGCCAATCAGCGAGCTACTGCAAGCCTGAGCCCGCCACTCCTGCCCCCTGCTCAGCCCAGTGTTCCAGTGAGCACTGGAGGAGCAGAGCAGAGAGACGGCGACTGAAATTTACCAGCTCTCTGCTCACAGTAGACAGAGAAGTGAGCGGTCATGGTCTTTGATTGCACAGTTTTCGGTCTTGGAGGTGTTGGGGGACAGATGCTGCACCAGATGAATGCGGCATCCACCTAGGTGAGTATTTGATGTTTATTTTTTGATACAAGTGGACCCTTCTAACTCCCAACAGCGTTTTTAGCAACTGGCAATAACCTATATTTGCTCGACCAGCAAAGAAAAAGAAGAACTGAATCAGTGTGTCATACTAGCAGCCAGTGAAGCCTAGTTATTGCTATAATTTTCACTCCTTACATTGAGTTTGTCATTTAATTGCACCTAAGTAGATAAGTTACAGTTTAAGTAGACATATGGGTAAAAAGCAAGTGTATAGTAGGTAATATTACAGAGAGCATGAATTTTAATTATTGAGCTATTTGGGCCTAAATTACTTTAATAATGTAAACTTTTTGTAAAGGAAATAGGGAGCAATACATTGCTAATTAAATGTCATAATTTTTTTTTTTTTTTTTTGGGTGGCCCACTTCAGTGATAAATTAAGTTCATCCATAATATTGTCTTTGCTAAACTTTTGTGACTTAATGCTACTGACATGGTAAGAGTTAATGATCCAGCTCCGCCACCTTCCCTGATCATGCTGAGTGTTTCAAGGAAAAGACTTTGCCCACCAGGTTTGTTACCTGGCAAGCTAAAGACACAAAAGTAAAATGAATCATTGTTCTAACATGCTGCAAAGGGTGGGACATTTTCCTGATCCTGTTATCTGCAATCAGGTAAAGGATGTAAGGCTCACACAATAAGATGGAGGTGTGGAGGGAGCTGCTCCCCACCAAAACATCTATTTATTATGTATTTTAGCTCTACTGTTCATTTTTCTTCTGAAATGGTTCTCATAGTTGAGGATGTTTATGGCCTCCATGCTAATTGCATGAAAACGAATGAACCAAACCATTGAAAATAGGTAGGGATATTTAAACGTGTGATGCCAAACCCGGAGTTTGTAAGAGACAATTTATGACATACCTGTACAGTTAACAAAAGAAAAAAAAAAAACCACAATGGCGTAACACGCAATAGTAAACCCAAAACCAAAAATGTAATATATTGCAGCTTACCAATCCTTGGATGTGGTGGCTGAATTTGTTTCTTTATAGCAGGGCCCTCTAGTTGTTCAGGAACTACAATTCCCATCATGCCCAGTCATGTCTGTGAATGTCAGAGTTTTACAATGCCTCATGGGATGTGTAGTTCCACAACAGATGGAGGGCCATAGATTGAGGATCCCTGCTTTATAGTTTTTTTTTCCTTCTGTTTTCACCTGATGATCCGGCCAGTAACACCCCCTGTTTTAGAGGGCCCCTACTCTGATCCGGCCAGTAACACACCCTGTTTTAGAGGGCCCCTACTCTGATCCGGCCAGTAACACACCCTGTTTTAGAGGGCCCCTACTCTGATCCGGCCAGTAACACCCCCTGTTTTAGAGGGCCCCTACTCTGATCCGGCCAGTAACACACCCTGTTTTAGAGGGCCCCTACTCTGATCCGGCCAGTAACACACCCTGTTTTAGAGGGCCCCTACTCTGATCCGGCCAGTAACACACCCTGTTTTAGAGGGCCCCTACTCTGATCCGGCCAGTAATACACCCTGTTTTAGAGGGCCCCTACTCTGATCCGGCCAGTAACACACCCTGTTTTAGAGGGCCCCTACTCTGATCCGGCCAGTAACACACCCTGTTTTAGAGGGCCCCTACTCTGATCCAGCCAGTAATACACCCTGTTTTAGAGGGCCCCTACTCTGATCTGGCCAGTAACACCCCCTGTTTTAGAGGGCCCCTACTCTGATCCGGCCAGTAATACACCCTGTTTTAGAGGGCCCCTACTCTGATCCGGCCAGTAACACACCCTGTTTTAGAGGGCCCCTACTCTGAATGAATGCGCAAAGGGGCATCTTTGGGCAGCAGTATTGTCTGCTTCTAAAGGAGTTTAGCGTTATGCCCGTAGAAGCTGCTAATGTTATCCTTTCTGTTCATGCACATTTGGAGGCATATTTTAAGCTCAGTGTTTAGAGGCAGAGGTGTTTTTGAGAGCAGTTTTCTGGCAAAAAAATGCTAAACACCCAGACAATAATGCTCTATATGAGCATTTTTTTTCTGCCAAAAAACTGGCAATTTTTTTTTTAAGCCAATGTGCATTGACCCTATAGCTGGCCATACATGTACAATTTTCTGTTAGATTTACCAAAAACCATATAATATGAGGTCAAAACCAAACAACACGTTCAATTGTATCCTATAAGGCAGGCCTTTATACTACATAGTTGAAGGTTAATCTAAAGAAAATTGTACAGAAAATTGTATAATGTATGGCCAGCCTAAGTCTTGGTTCACACTGGGGCAACCTGTCAGGTGACTTAGTCCTCGGACAAGTCATGCCCCATTCATTGCAATGGAACCGTTCCAATTGGAGCAACTCAAGTCGCTTCGACTTAGAAAAAGGTTCATGTGCTACTTGGGGGCAACTTCAGAATGACTTCTTTTGACTTCTGTTAAAGAAGTCGTTTGCAAGTTGGGCTGCGTGGCTTCAAAGTGAAGCCACGCTAGTAACTGCTACATCTGCAAGAGAGCTTGTTCTGTTGAAAAACCACAGACTTGCTGGACCCATCACCAGTTTTAAATAAAGAGAGCCTAAAAAAGAACGAATGCAGCCATCACATCTACAAATTGATAAGCTGCGATATAAAAAAAAATAACAAAAGTACATGTGTAGTTCATTGTTATATTCTTATAATTCAGTAGCTCAACCACAAAATGATACTTTCTCTTACGTCCTCCGACAGTCGCCGCCTCTTCATATTCGTCACATATGGGGTATTAGACTTTGGTCCGAAGGAGTAGCTAGGCAACAGAATATGTTAACAATAAAGCTTTAACATATCCCACCCTCAAGGGGTGGTCCCCTCAGTCAATACCCTCCTACTTCCTGCAACCATATCTCAGTTTTAATGTCTAGCTTGTCACAAAATTCTACAAAGTAGATGTTCAGGCATCGGCGGATGCTTCCTTTGGCCGCAAGGTTCTTAGTGCGGCTGTTCCTTAGGGTCCCTTGTTGGGGACTCCTGGCTGTTGGGTTATCTTTGTATTCCCTGTTTTTTTTGTCTTTTCCTGGGTTGTTGCTCCTGTTGAGCACTTATTTTTGCTGTTGCCCAGCTGGTTTCCTTCCTTTGGTAAGGTTCCTTTCTTTGATGTGGAGACTGCGTTGCCTTTCGGCGCGGATGCGTTTCCCACCCCTCATGTTTGCACTGCTTTGGGACGTCCCCATATGTGACGAATATGAAGAGGCGGCGACTGTCGAAGGACGTAAGAGAAAACTGAATTTTTGTAAAATCTTACCTGTAAAATTCCTTTCTCTGAGTCCTCCGACAGTCGCCGCCCCCGCCCCTCTTTTGGGGTTGAATGTATACTCTACTGCTATTCCACTAAAACTGAGATATGGTTGCAGGAAGTAGGAGGGTATTGACTGAGGGGACCACCCCTTGAGGGTGGGATATGTTAAAGCTTTATTGTTAACATATTCTGTTGCCTAGCTACTCCTTCGGAGCAAAGTCTAATACCCCATATGTGACGAATATGAAGAGGCGGCGACTGTCGGAGGACTCAGAGAAAGGAATTTTACAGGTAAGATTTTACAAAAATTCCGTTTTCTGTATCCCTTTATGGTGTCTAATGACGTTAGGGCCCCTTTCACACTCATGCGACCTAAAAGTCGCGCCATTTTGCTTGGACTTGAAGAAATGTCGTCTATGGATCTCAAAACGCTTAAAAATCGACCCAAAGTAGTGCAGGGACTACTTTAAAGTCGCACAGATATGAACGGTACTCATTGGAAACCAAGGAGTACGGCTTGTCATGCAACTTTGCAGTCCCAAGTTGCAGAACAAGTCACACAAGTGTGAAAGGGACCTAAAACTGAATAGAGTGAAATCTATATCTAGACTAGTTAATTGGCGATTGAAAGTAAACAAGGTCATGGAGGCTTTGTATATAAACTTTATTTTTATGAGTAAGAGCCGGTTCACACTGAGGCGATCCGACTTTGGGGGGCGACCTGTGAAGTCGCGCGCACCGCGACTTCGGCACGACTTGCAGGGACTTCACATAATGGAAGTCTATGCAAGTCGCTCCCAGCAGTAGTAGTAGTAGTAGTAGTAGTGCAGGACCCTTTTTCTAAGTCGGAGCGACTTGTGTCGCTCCTATTAGAACGGGCCCTATACTACTCAATGGACCGCGACCGACCGCGACTTGTCAGGCTGACAAGTCGCGCTAGTCTGAATGGGCTCTAAAGCTTCAGAGTTAGGGCTCTTTCACACGGCCGCTCCGTGTGAAAGCTCCGCTGCAGGACTTTTTTTTTTTTTTCACGGAGCGGATGACATTTGTGTCATCCGCTCCGTAAGTCCGCATATCATCCCATCTGTTTGCGGATGATATGCCGACATAATGTAAGTCTATGGGCATTGCGGATGTCAGCGGGTGACACCGCTGACATCCGATTTTCCTTCCTTTCCGTTTTTTGAATGGATGAAAAAATAGGGTTCTGTTCCGTTCCAAAAAACGGAACAGAACTGAAAGGAAGAAAATCGGATGTCAGCGGATGGTATTCCGCTGACATCCGCAATGCCATAGACTTACATTATATCCGCAAATCATCCGCAAAAAAATAGGATGATTTGCGGACATACGGAGCGGCCGTGTGAAAGGGCCCTTACAATGAAAAACCCAACCACATGGATTAGCATTTGAAGGGCAAATGAAGGGTACACCCAAACACTTGACGTGACTGTAAAGATCACTTCAGAAAATATGGTTGCCGGTGTTCTTTACTGGTAAAGTTTTGTGCTCACTTGTAATTTATGGGGAATTTGTGAATTCCCAGTCCACACTTTAGATGTTGATAGTAGATGCCTCCCACAAAGGCAGTTTATTGACTTGACTTTTTGCAGGGAATAAGAGCATCAGGTAAACTGCACTTGACCCTTCGTACAACAGATAAACTGCTTGCTTTCTTATGTTTAGGCGAACTGCTTCTGTCCTCACCAACAGTAATATTCTGATGTAAAAGGTTGACAAAAAAGGGCAGCAGATGTGTTGTAATTGGAGATTAACAGCAGACATTGCTCAAGAGCTGTATGATCTGAATGATGCTTTCTAATTTCCGAGACTGATCCGCTTGTTGCCTAAGGAAGTGCTAGTCATTTAGCACTGGCCTCTATATATACCAGTGATGCTTATAATACTGCCTTCATCTAATGTTAACATTTTAACCCATAATCAGCTACTAGGGAGAACAAGCCTAACTGGCTTGTAGGATCTGTTTGTTTGTTGTCAAACATTTTAAATTGTATAATTTTTTTTAGGATTGTATCATGTTTTCCTTAACGGTTTTAATGTGGTTAAACCATTATGGGTCCTTAGTAGAATCCCCTCTATTATAACCTGTTATATTGCTCCGTACTTTTTTTTGTTTTATAAAAATGATGCGGCGCAATACCTTCTTTTTTTGAAGCGCCGCTGTGCAGTCAGCTGATGTCCCGGCGCTCTCCTGCCCCGCTCCAAGGACTGCAGAGGGAGGGGCTGAGGTTCTCTCTGATGTCAGTCAGGAGAGAGGAGGAGAACCTCAGGCGGTCATGTGACCGCTCAGCGGCGGTTTTCAAAAAGGTATTGCGCTGCATCATTTTTCTAAAATAAAAGCACTCAGCAATAGAACAGGTTATAATAGAGAGGATTCTACAAAGGACAGATCGTTTTTTTACATTGTATAGCAGCAGGAGAGGGGAGGACACGGCTCACACACAGCTGACAGGCGGGGAGGAGGACATAGGAGAGTTGCGGGTGACGGAGGCACGTACACTGACCACGGTGTCAGGGCTCAGTAGCCATGATACACCATGGTCAGTGTACAAGGGGGAGAGTAGAAACTGGCAGGATCAGCCGGGTTTTTAGGTGACAGAGAGGGCCAAATGACACAGCACAAGCACTGTGCTGTATAACATGCTTTATAGAAACAGGATCATATATAATATATATATTTAGGGTTACAAACAATGTTAGTATCATTTGCCCAGACATGATCAGAATTCTAGATCAATATCCATGTCCCTTTGAAAAGAAAATGGCTATGGGATCAAAAAGTTTGGAGTAGGCCGTCCTTGCCAGGGGAACTTACAATCTGAAGACTATAGGAGAACTTATCCTATTTTCCTTGGCAGAATGGAAGCATTCCGGAGTAGCGTGTTTTCACTAGAGCCTGTTAGCAATCCTGCCATTAAACAAAGGTTGATTTCAGTGAAAAGGTGCTTCAGACAAAAGCAGTGTGTTACGGGTGGAGACTGTTTGCTCAGTGTGATTCAAATAAGAAAAGCAGCGAGAGTCTCAGTAGATTTCTGCCGACCAGGTATTTGAATAGGCAGACAAGGATTCACCTGCAGACTCTAGACTTTCATAATGCCATTGCTAACTGGGGCGGAGGAACCCTATTGAAACCCCCCACAGGCATTGTTCCTTTCTTTGTAGTTATTCTTGGGGGTCATAAGATAAATTTGTTAAGTAGCTGACTAAAGTCATTTTGCTTTTAGTTACTTGTTTCCTGTTTAAAAAGAGATAATTCTATGCATTTAGCATAAAGGTTGGAGTTTGTGATATCCTTTATTGGCTAATTTGCGTTATTGAAATTTACAAGTTTTGGTAGACCCCTTTTTGTTAGACTTTTTATATGCCTGATGAAGGGATCTGAGTTATTCCAAGAGTTTGTATCCCTAATAACTTAAGGTTGCCAATAAAAGGTATCACTGAAAACATTTTTCATTATCAAAGGATAGCATTCTGCTTATGGCAGATTATTACGGTTTGGAAAGTCCAGCACCGTTGCATCTGACAGATCAATAGCAAAAAAAAAAAAATTCTTGATTATTCCTTATAAATTTTATTGTTGACTACAACTAGAAAAAGCTGTGTGCATTTAGCATTGGGCAGTGCAGATCAAGACAACTGGCTGGATCTGTGTCTGTAACATATGTCCACCCTGTCTGAAACCTTCTTGGTAGATTAGCTTTAGACCGAGTATACGCCTGCATCCTCTCCAAGCTGCTGTTAAGCACATGGTAACATTTAGGGTTTCCTCTGGTTTCCATGGCAAAAAGAGCAGCTGAAACAGCGCCTTGTGGATTTACCTGCTCCGCTTGTTGCCAAGGCTAATGATGCAATGAATTGGGATCCTCTTTTGTTAATTAAATTAGGATTGCATCGGAGACTTTATCTGTACAGGTACAATGAACAGGGTGGAATTTCAGTGGGTGAATCCCTGGTGTCTTTTTAGTAATAACGAATTGGTTGATGCTACCTTGTTGCCCAAGGTTAAGATGGTGAAGGTCTGATGAAACCGATGAATTACCATTTCATTAAAACTGAAACAGCAGTTCTAGTTTTCAAGGCACGAATGAGTTTTTGGGAATGATGAGTCAAACCAAGGATGATCGTAGCATGTATAGTCTTGTTTAGCTAAGATTCCGGAGGGTTATGTAAGCAAAGATACACTTCGGCAAGCTACAAACAGCTTTTCAGATGTATGGTTTCATTTGCACTACCGGAACTTCTGTATCAGAAAACTATTAATTTTTTAGAATGAGCTAGTAATGTAGACATCATTCAGGAAAAGCCACCAGCTGTTTAAGTGTGTAACCCCTGGCACTCAATAATATTGCTGAAGTTTAGGACTGCTACCGTAGGTGAGCATTTGGGTCAAGATTAAGCTGTTTTCTTTTATAAGAGGCATGCCTACTACTTTGAATTCCTTAAATAAAAAAAATGCTTGTATAACGTGGTAGAAATGTAATGGTGTGGCATGGATTTAGAAATTACCATTGGTGACAAATAATATTCAAATCTCATACTCAATAGAAGTGGTCTCCAAACTGCGTACCGGGGGCCAGATGTGCTTGCCTTTATCTTGCCCTTGGAGCATTATTCCATCAAGCGTTATTCCATTCCCCCTACTGACATCATCAATTGGGCACTATTTCTGCTATTAAATCCAATGATGCTGGGGAATTTTCTATACCCACTAGCTACGATACCCCCCAAAGCCTGGAGGACAGTAAATTTGGCCTTTTGCTTGGATAGTTTGGAAACCACTGTTTGATAGAATGAAGCTGCTTGGTGGGAATTGAAACCAGAAATAGTAAAGTTTTTGCCCATATCAACAAACCTGATTCCATGCCATTTTTTCCAGTCCATGTTGGAGGTTATTCTTTCTGATTTTTGTGAATTCTAGCTAATGCCTCGTACACACGCAACGATTATCGGCCGACCGATCGGCCGTCTTTTGTCCAGTGTTGTTGTGTTGGTTGGAATGTGCTCTAGACTGCACACTAATTTTCTCGGCCAACAAAAATCAACTTCAGAAGTGATGTCATGTGATGGTTTACTTTCCGTGTGTTTTTTCTTCTCTGAGCATGCCCAGTCTTGCTCATCGGATTTTTGTCTGCCGAAATCTGTACTGACTGACGGAAAATCGGCCGTTCTGTTGACGGCCAACAAACATTTTATAGCCTGCACATCAGATTTTTTTCGGCCGAAAAGTCGGAGTCGGTTGTCGAATAGCATCATACTAAGGTCCCTTTCACACACTCCGTCCGTTGGAAGGAGTCCGTTTTTCTCAGTGGGGGATCGAGCCGCCGATCCCCCGCTGAGCAGCAGGAGGACAGCTGTCAGTTCCCCATGCATCTCTATGTGGGAAATCGGGTGAGAACGGACCGTCAGTCCGTTCTCATCCGGTCCCATCCGATCCGATCCGCTGGACGGATGGAAAATAGGGTTTCCATCCATCCAGATTTGACGGATCGGATTGGATCGGGTGTCAGCGGACATGTCTCCGCTGACATCCGATCCCCCATAGAGATGCATGGGGGGACCGTTCAGATCCACCAAAAAAACGGACAGGCGGATCTGAACGGTCCGCCTGTGTGAAAGGGGCCTAAGAAGCCGATAATCGAAAATTCACGGCCAACTATCGATGCGTGTGTACGAGGCATAACAGTCTAGTAGGAACAAAAAGATCTAAAACGCAAAAAATGCGGAACTCAGAAATTCATTTTAAATACTATGCTTTGCCTGATATTAAGAAAAAAGATTTAGTAGGGGTTTTTTGAATATCTACAACAAAAGTTTTCATCCTAATAATGAAAGTATAAGATAAATTCAAAGTTCTAGTCAGGCATCTGTTCAGGTTGATGTAAAGATGCTACCAGGATAGTTTTTTGGATTTTACAGAGCCACTCTTACTTCTGTAATTACTCATCCCCCCCTAAAAGTGAGATGCTCCTTTCCTGTATGACATACACCCCATAACTGCCAGATTGTTCATCAGTGCATCTGGTTATATCACATCATCGGTTCTTCTTGGGAACTCGTGATTCTATGCTTTTGCTGGATTCCCTGATTATGGTCCTTATAGGAGGGAGCTTATGCACTCCGAATTGCTTAGCTAGGCAAGACGGTGCTGGCTCCAGACATGTCAAAGATAGTGGCTTTTTTCCCATTGAAGGAACTTCAAGATCTCCTGCTGATGGCGGACTGAAAATATTTACCTGACCACAATCCCCCCCCTACTGCTTGGTTGGCCGTAACAGCCCTTGTTTAGGGTTTGGTCTGAAAGCAGGACAACAAATCGCCCTCCCACCATTGATGGTCTTTTATCTTCAGCATTATCTTTGTAACTGGTTATTAGCAACTGGCTGCCACAGCCCTCCTCATTCAGTGTTTGCATTGCTCCATCTTGGACCAGGTGTATACGTATGTGTAGGCATGTTTTACATTCCTGTCCCACAACTAGTTTGAGAATTGAGGTCAGTGAAAAAGTAACGTGGTGTTTGCATTTTGCTTTTGCTAAGCTTCTTAATAATGTGTTAGCTGGAGGTCAGAAGCTGTATTTTTTATTTTCTTTTTATACAATTCCTTACAAAATGATATCATGTCTTTGTATTTGAATAGCTTGGTTCTAGATTCAGTTGCATCATCATTTTAAGCAAAGGATTTTCTTAAAGAGGATGTTGGCTAGTAACTAATGATCTGGACTGCCTGTCTCTTTTCCTGTTTGGGAACTCATTTCCCTCTCTGAGGATTTTCTTTCTTCAGGACCTTTGATATCATTATCCCACAAAATGTGTCTCTGCATAGTGTTTTTTTTCTTTTTTTTTATGGTTATGTTTTGTTCTTTTTCCCATGTCGTTTATAGTAAATGCCATACAATTTTTAGTTCTAGGACAATTTCTGACTTTTTGCGATAGTATATATTATACTAAGTAGGAGCTATAAGTGTATGGATATGTCTGGTTAATTATAAATAGCTGATATATCACAGCCACTGTTTGGGATAGCAGTATTTAAAAAATGAATGTGATGTATAAAAAGGGCCCTCTGATTCCTACTGTATTAACCACTTAAGATGCGGAAGATTTTACCCCCTTCCTGACCAGGGCCTATTTTGCGATTCGGCACTGTGTGAGTTTAACGGACAATTGCGCCATCGTGCGACGCTGTACCTAAACAAATTTGACGTCCTTTTTTTTCCCCACAAACAGAGCTTTCTTTTGGTGTTATTTGATCACCTATGCGATTTTTGATCATGCGCTATAAACAAAAAAAAAAGCGTAAATTTTGCAAAAATAACAATATTTTTCACTTTTTTTTTTATATGAAATTCCCCAAAAAAATGTAAATTTTTTTAACATTTTAGGCCAATTTGTTTTCTGCTACATATGTTTGGTAAAAAAATCGCAAAAAGCGTATTTTGATTGGTTTGCGCAAAAGTTATTGCGCTTACTAATGCCTCGTACACACGCAACGATTATCGGCCGACCGATCGGCCGTCTTTTGTCCAGTGTTGTTGTGTTGGTTGAAATGTGTTCTAGCCTGCACACAAATTTTCTCGGCCAACAAAAACCAACTTCAGAAGTGATGTCATGTTCTGGTTTACTTTCTGTGTGTTTTTTCTTCTCTGAGCATGCCCAGTCTTGCTCATCTGATTTTTGTCTGCCGAATTCTGCACTGACTGACGGAAAATCGGCCGTTCTGTTGACGGCCAACAAAAATTTTATAGCATGCACACCAGATTTTGTTTCGGCCGAAAAGTCGGAGTCGGTTGTCGAAAGCATCATACTAACAAGCCGACAATCAGCCGATCGGACGTTGGTCGAAAATTCACGGACAACTATCGATGCGTGTGTACGAGGCTTAAGGGACAGATTTTTTTTTTTTTTTTTTTTTTTGCGGGACTTCGACATTGCGGCGGACAGATCGGACCCTTGACTGACATTTTTGACACTTTTGGGGTTACCAGTGACATTACTACAGTTATCAGTGCTATACATATGCACTGTTACTGTAAAAATGACACTGGCAGTGAAGGGGTTAACTTTTTTTGAGAGGGAGGGGTTAAGTGTATCCCTAGGGGCGTGCTTCTAACTGTGATTGGATGTGGCTTGAGATGTAAGAACAGAGATCAACGGTCCTACATAGCAGAACCGTATGATCACTATTCTTACACAGGGGAGAATGACAGGCGGCTTTGTTTACATTAGCCGCCTGCCTTTCTCCCGCTGTAACGGACAATCGCGAGTGCCCAGCGGACATCGGTCCGCCAGGCACACGCGCGGGGGGGGTCTGTGAGCGAGCAGGAACGCGCCTCCAGCGGCGTGCACTCGCTCCCTAGAGCTTGACAGGCTAGCGATGTAGTACTACGTCGCTTTGCCTGTGAGGGGCTGACTGCCGACGTAAATCGCCAGGCAGTCGGCAAGTGGTTAACGTGTATTGTAGTTGTACTGTCTACCCTCAAGTTGTAAAGCGCTGCGTAAACTGTCGGCGCTATATAAATACTATATTCTAATAATAATAAAAAGTCAATTTTGGTAGAGACTATAAAACTGAAAAGCTATAAACCACTCTTATTTGTGTTTTAATACATCATCAACCCCATCAGCTGTTTTTCCATGGTATTTAGTTTTCCGGTCAGCTGTGATGTAATGCTGCATTGAGATGGGATTTATTTTTCTTTGGTAGGGAGTGGGTTAAGGTACTGCCAGTAAGAGGTGTGGGGTGTTACTTTGTGAGCTTTCACTCCTACTTGCAAAAGCCTTGCAGTGCAGTTCAGGCCCCTCCAGGAGCAAAGCAGATAAATCCTTTCTCAGGATGGTAACAAGATGCTGGAAAGGTAACTTATACATCAGTGCCAGATTTCAAAACTGATTCATCGCCAGCACGCACACTTTCTCATGTGCAGCTCCTGAAACTCAACCAGGTGCCTTCTTTTTCCAAATCTCTACAACGCTCCCAGGTTTTGTTGGAGCTCTTTAGAAATTAGGATTTGATGGGTGTTGGTTATCACTTAGTCATCTGACCCTGGGAAGGTAGGATGTTAGGAGATGCGAGTCTGTGGATGCACAG